>NC_053171.1:22043087-22158087 GCF_016835505.1 Polypterus senegalus
TCACCCACCTTGACAGTTTTCACTTTTTGTTGTTATACGTTTAATTTTTGTTGACAAGGACCAACTGAAAAAGACTGCAGAGCTCAGTTTTCATTTTCACATTAAATAGTCTTTTCAGTTGTAAACGTGGCCAGATAAGCAAAATGGGAAGGAAAAAGGTAAGGGTGCAAACTGGGCGACCTTGTTTAGTAAAAAGAAAATTTGCCACTCAGGCAAGAAAACAAACAGTCAGGGCTTATTAAAGAGCCTGTTATTAAACTTTAGCCAGAAAGAGATGGAGCGCTGTCCTCCTGTTAGGCTTCAGTCCAAATGAGACGCCTCCGTCTGGGGCGGGCGCATTTTATATTATCTGTACCTGAAGGGGCGGCACTTTGCCGGGGCACTGTCCTGTGCTACAGGAAAAGGAGAAGAGATTATTAGTATCAGCACCACCTCTCATCACGGGGTGAAAAATGGTCCCCAGATTTACACGTGTGACACGGCTGATCCATGTCAAAAAAGAGCCAAATTACATCTACTGTGATGCAATAATGTATAACAACAAAAAGTGAAAACTGTCAAGGTGGGTGAATACTTTTAAAAACCATTGTATTTTGCAACTCTATAGCTAATGGATTATAAGCAATGTAGCCCTTATTAATAATTTTATTTATATAGTGGCTTTCCCATGCTCAAGGATCTTTGAAATAATGCACTCAGTTTGCATTTTTCAGCATCAACTACATATGAACTTGCGTGTTTTAATTTCATTTTAATTCAGATAATCTGAATGCCAAGACCCTTAACTGTCTGAGCCTTAAGTGGTTAGGAGTACAAATAGCCAGGTAGTGACATTTCAGGTTTGTCAGCATGAGCACAACTTATAATAATGTCCAAAAAAATGAGAAAAGCACAAATCCTTTGTATATTTGTTTAAAATTAATATATTTCTGACTTAGTAGAAAAATTAATGTAGGGGTAGCAGATGTGTCAGCACACCCAGCTGACTCATAAAAGACTATGTGTGAGCCCCTGTTGATAACATTTCTGAATTTTCACAGTTACATGATCAGTTAGTGGAGTTTTGATTTCTATTAAATAAATTAAAAAAAGAGTCACTCATTACAAGCTAATTAAATTTAAAGTAACAACTTCTGGTTTTAGGTGGCATATTGTTACATCATCTACATATGCGTGCAAGATCTACTGCTGAAGAAGGGAAAAAGAGGGGGCAAAAAAGGAGAATTTTTTTAAAAGTACATTTTCACTCATAGAAAAATACATTTGTTTCACTTCCACTAACCTTTGCTATTGGCTTTTACATGCTACCTCCATATTCACTGACTACCTGGTCTTTATATTCAATCAGAATATCTTATCGTGGAAAGAACTTAATGTTTCCATCTTAAGCAAAAGGAAAATAATAAGAGCTACGATAGAAAGGTTAAAGATTTATACTTGGAAAAATTAGGGTAGAAGCCATGTTAACCCCCCCAATGTTCTTGTGTTGTTAAGGTATTTCTTTCCTGAAATAAGAAAATCAGATTAAAGTTCTATAAAAGTCTAGAAAATGCAAAATTCTAGTATCAGTTTCTCTGCAAAGGATTCATGAGATCATTTTACAATGCCACCATTAGTTATACAAGTACATTTTTAAAATGGCAGTTAATCATTTGTCATGGAATTTAAGACAGCCTTAAACATGAAGTATCCATAAAGTAATTCATCAACCTATCCATTGTCTAAACCAGTCGCTATAAAAACAGACAGCACCAGAGCTTGAAAACCCTGAGCTAAGAATGATAAATTCAGTCAAACTCTTGGTTCAGTGTATGAACCTGTGCAAATCACATAAAACAACTCAGCACTGTTTTTGCACAGTTAACTGAAATTAAGTGTCAAGTTTCTTCTCTGGTTATGGAATAACTAGCTGTACCCCAGTGGCTGCGCCCACATAGTAATGAAACAGGACAAACTTTAAAAATCAATAGACATTGGCACTATATCTGATTGTGTTCAGCTCTGACAGGAGAGCGTTCCCCGCGTGGGGAGAAAAGCACATGGCTGCGATATCTCTGGCAGTGGGCAGCTACCCTCTAAAAACACATGTAGCTCTGATCTGTCTCTCAAAAATGTCAAACGTTACTCCTTAACAATCTGTAGATGATAATGTTTGTTGAACAAACAGGTATTGCTAGCTAAGCGGAGGCATGGTTTACTCCAACACGTGACAACAAGTAAATCGACTCAAACGGAGGCTGGTGCATGAATGAGAAAGGCCCCCCTGTTCTCGGCCCACAGCCACTCTCTTGGATTTGAATAAATACATCGGTACCACAAATGAACTATGGTATTTAGTGCGATGAGAGAAGTCGCAAAATCAATTAGAAAGTTCAAGTAAATTATAGAAAACAACCAGATCTAAATGCGTTATGTAATTCTCTCGTGAAAAGCAGTCTGACATAGAGACAGAATGTGCTTGGACCACAAAATTTTTAAAACCGTTTCTTAGCGAGCACCTACGGGGCAAGGGTAACCTACATTCCAAATTTCAAGTCACAAGTCCTCATGGTTCGGGAGATTTTGGGATGAGTGAGTCAGTGGTATTTGGCTTGATAGAAACACAGACAGACAGAATCACACAAAATAACTTTTAAAAGTGAAACTAAAGGTGGATTATTCTGAAGGTTAACATTTCAAAATAAAAAGTCCTTCTCACAGATGGTCTTTCTTAGATCAAACAGTGTTAACAGAGGTTCACATTAGCTATTGGAAATGGCAGCTGTCTTGTTACTTCTCTTTTTAAAACAAAAAATACTGTCTTGTTTTCACAAACTTTGAACGTATGCTGAAACACATTGAAGCTGTATTAATTCTATTTGGACCTAGATGAAATTGTATTTGTTTGTTTGTGTGTTTTTTTTTTTTTTTTTTCTCAGAGCCTAAAAATTAACACTAAAGAAATTAGAACTAAATGGTTTAAAACTGCACATATAAACAAATAGCCCACACCTTCCAAGAATCATGAAGCTGGCTATAGGAAAAAAAAAAAAAGCCTACAAAATGTTTGCATTGCAACCGTTCCAGTTTAGCAGAACGTACCTACAAAAGACACAAAATTTCATGCAGTTGAAACAAAGTCAAGAAATAAATATTGTGCTTTCAGCATAGTAGTTGTATCCAAGGATAATTAAGAATTAATTTCTCACAAGAAACACAAAAAGTGGCAGATGGCATCTTGCCTGATCTTTTGTTTGAATTAGATTATCAGGCTTAGCTTTCAATCTTTAAAAAAAAATAATAATGTACTGAAGAAGCAGAGTACCGCATTTTTCCCCAAACTGCCTTTTCAAGTTAACTTTTTTCAGACTTGTTATAAATGAACAGTATGCCCACTGTTTGGAAGATTTTATTTCTTAAATTAATGAGCTGGATGGGTCATGTGCTTTATCAGCCTCTGCAACCGTTTCTCTCAAAATGGTATATGTGCTTCTCTGTTGCCAGCCAGATGGTAAAGTATTATCAGCACTTTTCCTTTCAGATAGTGACTAAATACCAGACACTTAATAAATTGAAGTCTTAAGTACACAGGGATTTATAATGGGAACTCTAATACTACATTGTACTGTACAGCCTTTTACATAAAAATAAAGTATTACACAATTGCTTTAAAAGAAACTTGTCACAAACCCTGAACTTAAAACACCTAAACAATTTCAAACGAAAAAAGGCTTAACCTTTACTACCATCTGTTGGTAAACTTGCAAATAATTCCTATAGGAAACATAATCTAGAATTCTGCATTCAGTGCAAAATTTGTGGCTGCAGCCACAACTTGGAATAAAACTGACAAATTCCCATGAAGTCTGAAAGTTTAGGCATAGCACACACAGGCACTGGCAGTGGAGGAGAAGACACGGAAACAGCTGCTGCAGTACTGGACTGCTGTTCCTATACTGCAAAATAATATAATTCTAAACATGTCTGCCATAAACAGACACATTTTTCCCCATTACTGGTTTTACTCCCTTCATGAATGTCTTTGTTAAACTCTTTCATACAAACTGTTGGTTCATCACTTAAAGTCAAATAAGAGAAAGTTACAAAGAGACACTGTATTACAAGTAAAGAAAATAAAAAATAAAAACGCCTAAATAGCTTTTTCCAGCAGTGTCTTCCAGTTGTGCTCATCCTTTTGGCTTGATTTCTCAAATCTTAATTTTTCTTCTCACACCACAGCATACTGTTCATATAGCAAGTCACGTATTTTGTAATAGTTGTCACATATACATCCCTCCAGTCCAATTCGACCGGTTTCAGTCTGAAATACAAGGTAGACAACAAATACACTTGATTACCCATTGAACGGATTGCAACAAGGAAGCAATAACCCGTTTTAAAAAAACAATTAACACATGCAACTTGTACAGTTTATCTCGTTAATGAAGTCTGTTTTATTAGATTTTAGTTCTTACCCGACGAACTGCTATTACATTGTTGCAAACCAAAACTCCCCCAACAAATTCTGCCTGTATTCCTTCTCTCAGCAAGACCTGTTTGAAATCTGACAACCGAGGTTCATTGATGAATACTGCCTGATGACCAGGAGCCTGAAAGTGAACAATAAGAAATAAAATGTTAAACATGCATACAATTCTACCATAATAATATGCAGCATCGCAAAATAAGCAGACTCGTGCTTCACACTGCCCAAAAAGAGAAGCTTGCATATCAAGAAGATAAAAAGTGGAAACACTAATGTTTCCCTCACTATTGGTAGGTAGTGCAAAGCCCAATTGTCCCAAAAGAAAGACCCAAAAATGGAAAGGCTTCAGTGAACAATGAGGCACATTACTGGTAAAGTTCAGCTTGATAGCGGATTTTAGAATAAATGTGAAAAGACTATTAAGTATGTCAAACCTTTAAATATGTATGTATTATTTGAAAATTCAAAAACGTGTATAGATTTATTAGACAATATGAACAAAGTTAAATTTCAAACAACAGGTGTATCTACTTCAGTGTTCACAGAGTTTCCTAGTTCGAACTTCAACAGAAATCACTTGCAAGTAACAAGTAATATTTGAGAAGTGGGACTTAAACTTTTATTTTAATTCTTTTCATTTTTATTACTATTTAATTTAATATTGTTTCTTTGTATCAGTATACTGCTGCTGGATTATGTGAATTTCCCCTTGGGATTAATAAAGTATCTATCTATCTAAAGTAGCTTTCTTTACTCAAATCCAATAAAGATTTGTTGAAAATGGTGGTGCACAGTTCAGCATTGCAGCCTCACTGACCTACTGAGTCCTCAAACTCACTAAATGTGTCAAGTTCACATAGTTCGGCCATGAGGATTATCTTGGGTATCAGGGTCTCTTGTGAAACATGTGAAAACTACAATATGGAGGCAAGTGTGTCCTTTGATATACTTGTACCCATATTCAGACATGCTTCTGGCCATGCACTTACTGCTGCTAAGACCATGTACTGGATAACATTGCATATTATCTTGAACTTTGAAATACATTTGTTTTTTTTTTTTGCTTTGTTCTTGGCAGAATGCCTCCTTTTGATAATGTATAAAGATGTGTTCATTTCTGTCTTTCTTAGTAAATCTAATCATTTGTACTCTGTCATCAATAAACACTGGACTATAAGAACAAATATTTTTCATATGAAAATGCATTGCTAATCCACTTTATTAGTAACTGGGATTATTACTGCATGTTGATAAGCAAAATACAAAAAACAGAAGAAATTCCTGACCTCACTAGAGGAGAGCGGCTCTAGGGTTGGAATAACATCACTCTCTTCAGCAATGTAAGTGTCATCATCTCCAAATAAACTTTTCATGGCCTTTTGTTGAGCAACTGCACTTGAATCAGAAGTTGGTGGGATATCCATTGGAAGCTCTCCCTCTTCCGCTTCTTCTCTGATTTCTCCTTCTTCTATAATCACTCCTGTGTCCACTTTTACCACCCTCATATCTAGAATACCGTCTATCCATGCCAATTCAGCATCCTTAGCTTTACAAAATTGAAGTGAACTTACTAAAGAGTCCTTCAGTCTAACCTGAAAAACAAAATGGTAACGGCTTAAAAAACAAACTAATACACTGAACTAATAATAAATGTGCATATGCAAAATAAAACACTCATTTCATGTTTAAAGCACCACAGGATGATCTGTCTACTCTTGATACTCTTATATACAATTAAAAATATAACAGGTTAATAAGTAGTTGACCATAATGAAAAACAAAATATTTCAGAATAGAAAATACCAGGAAATTATCCTGTCCACATACACACATTTTAAAGCAGCTGAACAATACATCTGCCTCAATAGACAAATCAAATAGTTTTTGAGTGACTTAGGAACATTTTAACAATGGCTGTAACTAAAATACTTCCATCTATAAACCTAAGATGTAGCGAACAATGTTTATTGTATTGCTGTATGATAAAAATGAACACTCAAATACATTGTGTTTTCAGTTTCCATCATAAAAAAATGAAAATGCTAAATATTTTGCTATACACATATTGTAAATATAATAGGGTAGTGGTTGCATGTATATGTATGTATATACATATTATACATACACATATATACACACATATATATATATATATACACACACACATATATATATATATATATATATATATATATATATATATATATACACACACACACACACACACACACACACACATATATACATATATACATATACATATATATATACATATACACATATATATACATATACATATACATACATATATATACATATATATATATATATATATATATATATATATATATATATATATATATATATATATATATATATATATATATATATATATATATATATATATATATATATATATATATATATATATATATATATATATATATATATATATATATATATATATATATATATATATATATATATATATATATATACATATACATATATATACATATATATATATATATATACACTGCTCAAAAAAATTAAAGGAACACTTTTTAATGAGAGTATAGCATCAAGTCAATGAAATTTCTGGGATGCTGATCTGGTCAGTTAAGTAGCAGAGGGGGTTGTTAATCAGTTTCAGCTGCTGTGGTGTTAATGAAATTAACAACAGATGCACTAGAGGGGCAACAATGAGATGGACCCCCAAAACAGGAATGGTATAACAGGTGGAGGCCACTGACATTTTTCCCTCCTCATCTTTTCTGACTGTTTCTTCACTAGTTTTGCATTTGGCTACAGTCAGTGTCACTACTGGTAGCATGAGGCGATACCTGGACCCTACAGAAGTAGTCCAACTTCTCCAGAATGGCACATCAATATGTACCATTGCCAGAAGGTTTGCTGTGTCTTCTAGAACGGTCTCAAGGGCATGGAGGAGATTCCAGGAGACAAGCAGTTACTGTAGAAGAGCTAGACAGGGCCATAGAAGGTCCATAACCCATTAGCAGGACCGGTATCTGCTCCTTTGGGAAAAGCAGAACAGGATGAGCACTGTCAGAGCCCTACAAAATGACCTCCAACAGGCCACTGGTGTGAATGTCTCTGACCAAACAACCAGAAAGACTTCATGAGGGTGACCCAAGGGCCCCATGTCCTCTAATGGGCCCTGAGCTCACTGCCCAGCAGCATGCAGCTCGATTGGCATTCGCCATAGAATACCAGAATTGGCAGATGCACCACTGGTGCCCCGTGCTTTTCACAGATGAGAGATGGTTCACCCTGAGCACGTGACAGAAGTGAAAGGGTCTGGAGAAGCCATGGAGAACATTATGCTGCCTGTAACATCATTCAGCATGAGCACTTTGGTGGTGGGTTAATGATTGTCTGGGGAGGCATATCCATGGAGGGTCACACAGACTGATACAGGCTTGACAAAGGCACCTTGGCTGCCATTAGGTATCAGGATGAAATCCTTGGACCCATTGTCAGACCCTATGCTGGTGCAGTGGCTCCTGGTGCACGACAATTCCTGGCCTCATGTGGTGAGAGTATGCAGGCAGTTCCTGGAGGATGAAGGAATTGATACCATTGACTGGCCTCCACACTTTCCTGACCTAAATCCAATAGAACACCTTTGGGACATTATGTCTTGGTACATCCAATGCCACCAGGTTGCACCTCAGACTGTCCAGGAGCTCAGTGATGCCCTGGTCCAGATCTGGGAGGAGATCCCCCACAACACCATCTGTCGTCTCATTAGGAGCATGCACCGATGTTGTCAGGTATGTATACAAGAACACAGGGGCCATAAAAAGTGCTGTGTTCAATTTTGAGTTGCTGTAATTAAATTTTGGCAAAATGGACTAGCCTGCCACATAATTTTTTCACTTTGATTTTTTATGTTTTCCCAACTTTTGTTTGATAACAGTATTATATAGGTGTTTTAGCCATTGCAAGCTAGCCGAATACTGACTTTTAAGTTTTGGACGGTTTTAATCACAGTACTTACGTTAGATTTGTCTCCAAGATAACTATGCTCTCACCACATATTTTTTCTTTCCATCATTCAAGTTAAAGAGTTACTGAGCTAATACTTATTTTTTTTCTAGGTTTAGAAAATTCTTAAGCTATGAACAGATATCACTTATTTTAATTGCATCAGGCTTTTAAAAGAAGGCAACTCCATTGGGCCTGAATCCTAATCGTTTTACAAAAACTGACATAATGATATTAATGTGAATGTAATAAAGCACATCCAAATAAATGAGTATTAAAGTAGTACAAAAGTTTTATTTTGAAGGGAATTAAAAAAAATATATTGAAAGAGGGTCATGATAAATCTAATTTCTTACCTGATAGATATGAGTTTCACTGGTTGCATCAATTGTTTCCTGCAGCTTGGGTGTGTAGATTTTCATTTCTTTCCCACTGAATACTCTGCAGGATTCTGCTAGATCCAAGCTGGTCTCTGGAGGACCATGTACAATAACTAACTGCCGAGGTTTCATCTGATTTATAATCTTCTTAATGGAATCTCCATCTGACCGTCCCTCATAATCTATGTAGGTCACTCTGGCTCTGAGAATTAAAGAAAAAATTAGCTTTAACAAACAAAGACTAGGTGAAATAGTCAACTAATGTAGCACAACCTTCTTTAAAAAGTTATGTACTGCAAATCAGTATCTTCAAGTTTGTGCAACAATGTGTCCAAGAATTTTTAAACCAAATTGTGAATTAAAAAGGAACCATAAAATGTGCACCATGGAAATTAGACAGAAGTGCATTAAAAACAAAACAAAAAAAAATTACCAAGTTAGACAGACTATATGGTTTAGTTACATTAAATACATTTAAATGTGCATTTTCTTCTGCAGCAGTATACTATACTGCTTTAAATAATGTAAAACACATACTCGAGAAAAATAACTTGTGGTACTGAAACAACTCAACTAAGGAGTGCTGGCAGTTAACTTTATAAAGTCATTGACTTATGGTCATTATGATCACATGTAGAGATTGCAGTGAAATGTCTGCATGTGCTAACAAACATTCAGTACAACGCTAATCTCTGGCACATTGAATAGCAATCATAACTACCTTATCTTGAAACTTTTTGGCTGTAGCTTCACACACACACACACACATATACAGTACTGTATATATATATATATATATATATGTATATATATATGTGTATATATACAGTATATATGTGTATATATTATATATATATATGTGTATTATATAATATATATTTTTTTACACTTTTGAATACAGTATTTTCCTTTTTTTTCCCCAAATATCAACCTATTTGCTTATGCTTTCACTTTCTAAACAAATGGTTGGAAAGTCATCATTTATTTTTCCACATAGTCATTAATGGAGACAGAAACAAAGATGTTGTTATCTGCAGTACTGGAGGATGACACCTACCTTTTAACACTGAATTTCCCTTTTTATATTGATTCCAAAAGACTTAGAAATTAAACATAAGGTTGTAGCTTCCTCTGACCTTTGTTTACTTAAGTTATTATGGTGTGCTATAGCGAAACATTAGCTTTCAATTGAACTTAAAAACACATCAAAAGCACAAGTGTGATTTGTGCTTCCTACCTTATTAGTAACATATCTGAAAAAACTGTTTATATTGACTTACAAAAGACATTCTTTAAAACATTTGTTTTGAGGTAAGTTTTACTTCTCTGCCAACTGCACACTGAATTTTTATACCAACAGTACCAATTTTTCTGCATGTCATGGTTTTCTTGACACAAAATACAAAATTTACAGTTATTACATCACTCTTTTTTAATATAGCCTCAGAGAATTGGATTGCCAAGGGCACTTCAATGTTTCTCTGAATTAGCAAAGAAAGCACTTTCCTCCTGTATAACAAAAAAAAATATTCAATAAATGAAAGATCAAGATTAAAAAACAAATTTACTTTAAATAAAACTACTTTATTCTCTTACAGAGTACATTTGAATATCGGCAGTCTACTCTTTTATAAATGTTATATGACCTTCAGTGGGAACAATGTAACTACATCTACAGAACAACAATCACAGCCCACTTCATTGAGGAGTTAAATGTTAGATGTTTGCTACTCAGTGAATCATTTTAAACTCATTTTCTATAAATCAATATGCAGTAAAATATTCCACTTGCCTGAAAAAATCTAGCATATAAGCAAACACATCAAGTAAGTGTGTTAGGCTAAATATATATGGTAATGGAGTTCAGGCTTACTGACTGCTGAAATGATTTTTGATGACTTTTCTCTTTTTTATTTTTTATTCTTTTGATTCAAAGCTTTGTCCATGGAGGCTGGTTTAACTCCCATATTCCTAAAGAAGCACATGTAAGGCTAACTGATAATTCTGAATTGTCACCATGTGAGCAGCAGAAATGTTGGGCTGATGGTCCATCTTTGGTTGGTTCTTGCCTTACATCCAGTGTTGCCGGGATAGACACATAGCCCCCTGTGACAATAAATTTGATTAGGCCGATATGAAAATACAAGTCGAATCCTGTTACAGCGAAGCAACGAAAATTTCAGAATAATTTTTGCTGGTCCGGACAAACGTTCATAGAACATGTTTAACAGATTTCACTTTAACGAAATACAAATTTCAGTATAACAAACATGTTTTTGACCAAAAATGGCTGCCGAGGATAATAATGTGATGCAAAAAATACTTAATGGCACACCTATACTTTCACAGAGTCTCGGGAAGCCTGCAACAGGTTGCCTCTTTCCTGTTAGCCCAAAAGAAAGTGACAGTCTGTTGTGAAATTTCCAGTCTCGGGCAGTCTTGGCAAGGCCCAGCAAGACTGTAGGTGTGACATCATGCAAGTATTGCTGAATTCTGAGTGAGTGCTCCACCAAGCACCCGCATGGGTAGTTGTGTCATGTGCGGATACTGTACTGTTCGCGTTTCATAGCGGTTCTCAAAGTTTTCTTTGTGATGAACAAAACAAGTGAGAAATGCCATTAGTTTACGCTGGGGGAAAAAAATAAGTTACATCTAACATCTCCCTTTCATTCTGTATTCATACCTGTATTTCTATTAAAAAAAAAAATAAGTTACATCGGGCATTTCTTTTTCAAATAAAGTACTTTTTGCAGTTTAAAAAGTGCAGTTTTTTATATAGGTATTGTTAAACTTGGGTCACAGAGCTGCACAAAATGTTTAAAGGCCCTGCTACATATGATACTCACTTGATTTCTATTGTTTCAGTTGCTGAAATGCACTTTGTAGGAACATCAGATAAATCATGGTCCATTGGCTCTTCTCCATTTGTCAGTCCTGCTTCAAGCTTGCTCTTCTCTTCTTCCGTTGCCTGGAGTTCTGGAACTAGAAAATCCTCTGGCCTAGTAAAGAAATAAAATAAAAAATTTCCTTCTGCATTCACTTTGCAATTTTATAAGTGTCAAACAGACCAACAAAAAACACATCCTTGCTTGGAAAAGCAAAGTCAAAAGACAAAATTCAACAAATGCAAACAGGGCAAAAGTACAAACCTAATAATTTCTCCGTATTCATCCCATTTGATCCTCTCTTCATGCACAGGAAACATAGGATAAGACTTCTTGGCTTGTTTGAAAAAGCTTCCTTTGCGACTCCCTTCCCCTTTCATCATCAGATCATGTTTAGTTTTTCCAGCAGAGTGTTGCTCCAGGTCTTCTTCCATATCACTCTCATCACTAGAGTCAATATCTACCCTGAAAAATATGTCACCTCCCATAAGACATTCGATGCTGACTTGCTTCTGGAGAACAGCCTAACAATCACTGGTTTATATATCTAAAATCCGAGAGAGGGGATGAAAAAAAAGGCTCACTCGCACTACTCTTCCTCTGCCTTTTCCAAATTTACCCGACAATATGGGAAGATTTGCTACTTACTCTTTCGCTTGTTCAAGCTTTTTCGCAACTTCTTTTTTTTGTTTTTCCTTTTCTAAATATTCTTCCAACTCTCTTCCTTCCAACTTGACTCTCTTTCTTAACTAGAAATTAATGAGAAAAACAACCTTACTGAGAGGGAAGCAACTGAGAAGCAACACAAGGTGAATGCAATCAAATCAGACTTACACATACTGTGAACTGTGTTCTAATCTGATCATCATATGAAGGCTTGCGGTAAATACTGTCAATATTACATGTTAATTATAGCAGATACAAAACACAAACCTTTACTAGCCAGAAAACATTCAAAAGTATACTACATAAAACATAGTAACACATTAAATAATTTCAGTTTTGAAAATACATAAAGGAATGCTATCAACAAGTAGGTTTAAGACACAAAAGATTAATAGCATCGCTTTAAATATAGTAAACTAGCCATTCTTAAAATAAAATATATCATAGTCTCTGAGCAGTTTAACTAGAATAGGGCACATTAAGACATGTTGTTGGCTGCTGTCAGTGGGTCGCAAGTTATTGTTTATAATATGTAATAGCATGTAAAGATATTGTGAAAAGCTTCAAATTATTTTGTGTTTAATTTTCACTAAAATGATTCATATAGCATGTACTGAGTTATATATATATATATATATATATATATATATATATATATCTTAACTGTATTAATATTTTAATGTATAGTACTTATACAATGTAATATTTTACAACTATAGTATACATGTCTAACCTGTTTCCTTATATTGCAGGATTACTTTAATAAAGATAGGCTGCAGTGTTATTTGCATATTACACTGCCTCATATAATACTGTTATCAAATAGCCTGGTTACAGCATATATGCATGCATGACTCTTGAATAACAAAAATTGATACTACGAAAAAAAAGTTAAAAAAAAAAAAAAGTAAGAAAAAAAGTAAAAGTACTACGAGAAGACCAAATACATTTAGGTGTACCGATAGTGTTAGCACATCAGAAATAGGTTTACCTCTAGATCAATGATCCTTTCCCCAGGGTTGTCAATGAGATATCGAGCAAGTGTTCCAGGACTGGTCCTATAGGTAAGAATAATAGAGTTTTTCTGATCTCGACACCACTGAATGAAGAGCTCTCGAGAAAAACCAGACTCCAGATCTGGCTGGCTAGCTAAAACTACTTTGGGACTAGGTACTCTGGCCAAGTCTGAAAGGCTGTGGCACAAAGATAGATGTCGGAACTGGAAAGGATTATTTCTTTTGTCCTCAAAGCATCTCATCAGCTTGTCACTCATCCATTCAACCTAGGGATAGATATATAAAAATATTAAGAGAGGAGAAGGTAAGAAAAAACAAACAACACACACACACACACACACACACACACAACACACCATATGCACATACGTTGTACATTCATATTGGCTCTGGGGATGCTGCGGACTACAGCTTATTTCCTCCTCTGTTGTCCACTGGATATTACTTAATGACGGTATTAATGGACAGATATTGTTAGGTCCTGTTTATTTTAATTGGTTTGGAACTACACTGCCTTCCTGTGTGTTTAAACCAGTCTATGTCTTTACGTGTATGCATTATGTAATTAGTAAAGACTGTAATTACTTTTACCAGTTAACTTGTTACAGCACTCAGGCTGCTCTAAGTAAAGAGTACTACAGAAAAATAAAGTGAAACAAACTGCTTAAAAAATAAAAATAAAAAAAACCCACACACATATATCAAAGAGAATGGAATTCTTGTTTGCACTTGTCCCCAGGAAAAGCAAAAAAGCACAGCATGAAAACAAGAAATAAAATAACCTCTGCAATATACATTTCACAGCAAAATGTAAATGATATAAATGTAAACAATTCAAAACAGTAACTCATAAAATATACTTTAGCAAGCCATCCTTCTATAATCATTTTGATATTACTGTCAGACAAGATCCAGGAGCAGAACACAGGATCACATGTAACACCTCAGTTAACAATACAGTTCTTACCTGAGATTTGGAAAATTCCACAACATTGTAGCTAACATTATTGAGAAGGGCAAGAGAATAAACACCAAGGCCTGCATCCTTGGTCCTCCAGATCTGATCCAAAAGCTGAGCCAGCTCTAGAACTCTTCCAGCTGTGTCAACAGCAATAAGCACATTCCCATCTCTCCTTAATGTTTCCATCACATTGGCTAAGAACAAAGCAAATGTAAAAATAATTCTTTACAAAATTCCCACTGAAATATATTTTCCATTACTTGTGCATTAACACTGAAAACACAAACCTAGTTTATTCAGTAAAAGGTGAGGAGGAGCACAAGATTATTTAGGCTAGCATTCAGTACAAAGCAGGAACCAAACCAAATAGAAGTCCTGTATATCACATCCACACACTCACACATTGACATATTTAACAGGCCAATTTAAATTCACTAATCCATACTAGGAAACATTATAGGAATACCCTTGTTTGTAAATGCTTTGACAATTACACACACAATTTTCATTTAGTAGACTTTTTTCTCCAAACAACTTATATAAACACAGTATAGCCGTTTCCATATATTCACAGATACAACACTGGCAGGTTAAGTGACACTCCAGAATTATAGACAACAGACCATATTATCAGTTTACATTATTCTGCTTCTGAAAAGTAAGTCACATATGATAAAACATAATTAAAAAGTTCAACAAAATATAGCTCACATACTTAGCAATTGCTCATCCCGTTGTTTTCTCCTTGGTTGCACATAAGTTGCATTAAAGGAGTCTGTGATGAGAAGTGATGGCCGGTTTATCATTTCCAGAGAGCATCCATTTAAATGACTGAAAGAAAAGGAATCAAAAAGAAAAAGAAGCGATAATCTAATTTTATAGGTGTGAACACTTGGATACATTTTTCAAAACACTACTACAGAGTATCTTTAATTTTGCATGCAAAAGACTGTGTGGCATGCATTTCGTGAAAACAAGGCACAAACTGGTCTCATTGCCTTGGACTTGTGAATGGTAATGCACCAATACAGCACAGATAGTTGGGTTCCCAAAACATATTTATTCCAAGTGTTGAACGTCATTAAATTTAAGGACTCCTGACCTCCATCTGTTAGAACCAGGTTTGTCATTTTATTTCATCATCCATCCTTTCAACTAAAATCTAAAATTTCTTATATATTATACAGTTTCTTCAGAATTTGTTTTGAATGGGATAACAACCACCAACATGTGGCTACCTAACAGTTGAGTCTTCATACAGGTTTCTATGCCATGAATATAGTAGTACCAACAACGAAGTCTGTGTGGTTTTCTAAGCACTTACATCTCTCTCTTGTGGTTGAAGTCCACTGCATACACTATCTCCTCCTCTCCATCCTTAACAATCTTCCAGATTGTCCCTCCTATCATATGGCCAGCAGGAAGTGGAGTAATCGACAAGCCATGTCCTTTGCCTAAAACACAGTATTAAAACATGGTCTGACCTATTGCCATGTTAGCATAAATTCTGTCTGGACTATGTAAATAGAATTTGAAATAATCCAATAATTTATGACTAACACCAAAATATACAAATATGTTCTTACTGGAGAATATCGATTTAAGATTAATAACAAGATAACAACAAACCTTAGCAATTTAAACTAAACGAAAATTTATAGTAATGAAAAGCTAACCTTTTAGGTTAACAATTTGAGAATATTTTAGCTGTTGTATTTTGTCGAAAGCTGAATCCACATCATCCAGCGTAAATAGGTTAAAGTCTTCAGTGTTGTGTCGAGACTGATGGAAAAAAAGAAGATATAACTGATATATACAGCTTTTCCACCCATCACAGTCTTATAACCATATAAATCAAAATTTGAAGGAAAAACAAGCATGCTTATAGTAGTGTGAAAAATACACAGAAATACTAATCAGCCCAAACATTTAAGCCACTGACAGGTGAAGTGAACACCACTGATTATCTTGTTACAATGGCAACTGTCAAGAGGTGGTGTATATGAGGCGGCAAGTGAACAGTCAGGTGTTGATGGTGATGTGCTGGAAGGAGGAAAAATTTTAGAAGTGTAAGGATCTCAGCGACTTTGACAAGGGCCAAATTGTGATGCCTAGATGACTAGGTCAGAGCATCTCCAAAACAGTAGGTCTTGGGAAGTGTTCCTGGTATGCAGTGGTCATTACCTACCAAAAGTGGTCTACACACAAATGGGGAACCCAGTGATAGAGTCATGGGTGCCCGAGTCTCATTTATGTGTAGGAAGGGAAGGTTAGCCTATCTGTTCTGATCTCACAGATGAGCTATTGTAGCAAAAATTGTTGAAAAACTTAATTCTGTTCATGAGAGAAAGGTGTCAGAACACACAATGAATTGCAACCTGCTGAATAGCGGCAGACTGATCAGAGTGCCTATGCTAACCCCTGTCCACCACCAAGAGTGTCTACAATTGACATGTCATTGTCAGAACTGGACCACAGAGAATTGGAAGAAGGTGGCCTGGTCTTATGAATCATGTTTTCTTTTAGATCATGTGGACAGCAGGGTCATTTACCTGGGGAAGAGATGGTAGCAGGATGCACTATGGGAAGAAAGTAAGCTGATGAAGACAATGTGCCACTCTGAGCAATGTTCTGCTGGGAATCTTAACAGCTGGCATTCATATGGATGTTACTTTGACACATACCACCTAACTAAAAGGTTGTTGCAGACCACATTACACTCCCTGCTATTCCTTGATGACAGTTGCCTCTTTCAGTAGAATGCTGCACCCAGCCAGACTGCAAAAATTGTTCAGGTATGGTTTGAAGAGCATGACAAAGAGTTCAAAGTGTTGACTTGGCCACCATAGTTCCCAGATCTTAATCTGATCGAACATCTATGGAATGTGCTAGGAAAACAAGTCTGATCCATGGAGGAACTACCTCACAATTTAATTTACAGGACATAAAGGATCTGCTGCTAAAATCTTGGTGCCAAATATCACAGGGCACTGTCAGAGGTTTTGTGGAATCCACACCACAACAGGTCAGACCTATTGTTGTGGTACAATGGGAACCTATAAAATATTACGCAGGTGGTTTTCATGTTGTGGCTGATTGGTGTATACTTTTATCTATAGGCAAAAAAAAAAAATCACAAGTGGAAGAAAAAATGCATGGGAACAGTATACAACGGTAAATCAAAACGTAATGACAATATTAAAATTACACAGTAACTGCAACGGATAAAAGTTGACGAAATACAGTACATTTGCAATGGCTCATGGGCAGTTTGAACATGCACAACACAGTGCTCTGCCATTATTCTAGTTGAAGCTGGGGTCAAATGAATATGGACACTGCCTTGTGGGATGTAACCATTGTTGAACAACACACTGGAGTTAAGATTTCTTTGGGCAGAGTGAGAGAAGCCTACCAAAATTGTGTGTATATATGATGATGATAAAAAGACATGAAATAGGTAATTGGGAAATCTGTAGTCAGCATGTCTCTCAAAATTAGCTAAAAGCAACTTAACTGGCAAGTAACAAGACCATGGAAATTTATCAGTTGTCATACCCTTACTAAAAATATCCATCACGCAATGGCATAAGAGAAAGCAACACTATTGGCTCAACACAGATGATACATGGCTTTTGAGACAGGCAGATAACACACTGCCTTTGATATGAGAGATGTCTGGTATGAGAGAGAGATAGTTTTGAAGACTACCAAAGGACCAGTGTACAGCTCCACCTACAAAATGAAAATGTGCCCCAACAGAGAGCTGTGCACTGTATTTTTAAAGAATGCCTTAGTTGGAAAGAGCAGAAAAGCTTCGGACATTAATATCAATCGCTCAGGTTGTATCTTTTCTTCAGTTTTGACTTCTAGTATTTAATACACGATTTCTTGGCAAAAAACACAAGTAATGACTGAAATAAAGTACCTTGTTTACTGACATTATCTACCCCGCGTGCTGAATGTAATATGGTTTGAAGTGTACTTGTGCAAAAGTAGCAGAAGGAGAGAGAGAAACTGGCAGGAGGCTGGTTATCCTGGCCCTTTTTTTGGAGTATTTCTTGCATTTATGCTCAGGTTAGAGACGATTCATGAAGAAACCTCTCATAAGCACTGATCCAGTAGATGACAGATATATTTGTGAATCTCAGCAACAGCAGAGGTTTTGCAATGTCCCTAGGCCTTTGCTAAAGGTATTTCTAAGTTTAGTCTTCTCAAGGATAGCAAATCCAGGAAAGGCTGTAACCTGCCTACAGCTGAGCTCTTGTAACACCTCTAAGCCTTTGCTAAGATACTCTAAGAGTCATTCCTTGCAGTGGAGGAAAATGAGGTAGCCAGCCTAAACCACTGTTAAGGTAAGGCACAGTGAATGGTAACTCCTTACAGAGAAGGAAACCAGCCCTTAGTAAGGACACAAGTGATAAGAGTATGTTAAAGAGGTACTGTAAGTATTGCAAGCTGTACATGTAAACAAAAGGATAATAATTTAGGCAGTTTGTGGATTAACTTGTCTAGAAATAAACATTCTGTTGAGGTTAAACTGCCTTTTATGAACACATATTTAAAATATCAAAACCCTGAACAAAAATGCAATTCATTATTAGGAAAACAAATGTACAATAGAGATCCAGATACAACAATAACTACAGTGATCCATTTTAATTTACCAGTTACTCAGTTTAGCAATTAAAAAAAAAATATCCACAATTGCACATTAAATAAACTAATAATTAAACATGAAACTTATCTGAGAAAGCATATTAGGCAAATTTACCTGATACAGATCATACATAAACATCTGTCCCATTTTGTAGACTGGTATGGTTGCATAAATAGTACAATTTAGTCCCAGTTTTCCAACTGCATACGGAAGTGCTCCAAGGTGCAGAGGATCAGGATGAGATAGAAGCACTGCATCAACCTGGTGAACATGCCTGAAAAAAAAAAAAAATCTTAATTTAGAAGTTTCTTTTAGAACAATGCGAGAGACAGTATGGCACATTTATATAATATAGTAAGAAGTGCAGTTTTTCTTCATAAAACCATAGACCACCTTTAAGTTAAAGATCTCTCAAGCATAAAAGAATTATACATTAATGGTCCTTACCACTGCCACAGGAATGTCCAGCAGAAAATACATGTTTGCATTAAGGAAACTGTGTTTACCTTGTGGACCCACTTTTCCAAAAGGAAGTTACTAATGAATGGTGCCTAATCTGGCAGCAAAGGATCCAAGACAGGTTAGTCCTGAACTCAATGCTAGCCCACTGTATACACACTCATGCTCATTAACACACACACAAAACCAGTTGACACAAAAAATTTGCCTAACATATGAAAATCCAGAGAAGATGGGAAAACAGACCTACCAGAAAAACTCACAAAAGCTAACAAAGTTTTGAAACTCCACACTTATGCTGTGAGGCCAACTACACCACCTCACTGTCATATAAAAGAAACACCAGAAGTAAACTTTGAAACAATAAAAATGAGTCTGAAATAGTTACATTTAGCCTTAAATCAGGTAGGCAATCTTTCATAAGGAAGGAGAAATGAGTAGAATAAAGTAGTTCTCGTCCTCATGTCAGTCATGCATCTGCCATTAACTATTCAGATTTGCAATGGCTCTTTAGGCCAGCCGGTTCTCATTTAGCATTCACTAACCAACATTTATGTCCTTAGCCATTGATTTGCTTGTTCTAGTTTAGGCAGCCTGGGGGACCTACAATGGGATGAAGATCATCACTGGCTACAGCTCGAAGCGGGGTGCCACCATCGAGAGAGACGTGGAGAGAGCAAACCTGATGAACAACTTCTTCAACAGGTTTGACCACCCTAACCCACTCTCACCTCAAGGAGTATTGCATCCTCCTCCCATCCTTCTGCTGATGCCAGCATAGGAGAGAGTTTCCCCCCACCCACAGCTTAGGTAAGCAGAGATCTGAGGAGACTTTGTGCCAGCAAAGCAGTGGGTCCAGATGGAGTATCACCACGACTGCTGAAGGCCTGTGCGTTGGAGCTGGGGAGTCCTCCACAGCGCATCTTCAACCTGAGCCTGGAACAGGGAAGAGTCCCGAGGCTTTGGGATAACATCTTGCATCACCCCAGCCCCAAAGGTATCAGGTCCTGGTGAGCTGAATGACTTCCAGCCTGTTGCTCCGATGTCACAGGTGATGAAGACCATGGAGCAGCTGCTGCTTCACCACCTGAGGCCATAGGTCCCCCACACCCTTGACCCTCTGCAGTTTGCATACCAGGAGAAGGTAGGAGCGGAGGATGCCATCATCTATAAGCTACACCGATCCCTCTCCCACTTGGACAGAGGCAGTGGTGCACTAAGAATTTTGTTTCTGGACTTCTCTAGCGCCTTCAACACCATCCAACCTCTGTTACATTCAAAGACAAGTTAAAAAAAGACATAAAACACAATAAAAAGACATTATAGGAACCAATTCCAATATAAAACAAAGGATTGAAGGTTAATCTATAAGCTTTAGTCAAGCCCACTGCACTACTAAAAGTGTATGCACACAGGACCAGAGTTGGCGAGATGGAATGTAGAGGCATGAAAGGTTAGGGAGATAGGATGGTGCTAATCCATTAAGGAACTCAAAAACAAACAATAGCACCTTAAAATCAACCCAGTAACAGGACAGAGGCCAACAAATGTACGCTAATGTAGGAGAAATATGGTCATGCTTATGTGAGTCCATCAAAAACCTAGCAGCAGAGACGATCCTTGTCAAATCAACACATTTTAGAAAAGGTTCCACACTGACCTCCTCCGATTTGCCTCAGATTTGCTCAAAATAATATAAGCAGTAAGTATTGTGCAAAATTGTATGCCTATATGTTCATTATTTTCTGAGATGTGGAGTAAATATAGTTTGGTTCAAGGTTTCAACTTTATATTGTGGGCATTTAACAAAAACAAGCTCTTTCCAGTGGCATAATTCTGTTCATGTCGGGCTGTGTCATACGTGGCCAATGTGCATTTGAAATATAGAAAAGACATGATCTTTTCGGTTTTTAATGCCTCATAAATTGTAAAGTTTGATTTCTTTCAGACGGACAAGTTGCTCAAGAAGAACTATAACATGAGCAACACCAATCAAACTTTGAAAGGTTTAATATGGTTCAGTGTGGAGATATAAAGGGCAAGCACATTTTTTAATACAATTTGCAGCAAGCCATAAATTGGCAAATATGTAACTGTGGACCAGGTATTTGGGCGGGTTCATGCTCCTAATACCAACAAATTCCATGAACCTAGTGTTAACAGTTCAAAAGTGATGACTTATGGAATATTGTTACTTTTGGTAGAGTTTGTTTTTACAGTACAATTAGTGCCACACCACCTTTTTAAAGCATCCATGTCACAAAAACTAAAACATACAAGCCTAAAATTTTTTGAGGACAGCAATATTATTTCCATACAGTATGAAGCAAATCAGAGATGATTAGTTTGAATTCAGCTGTTGAGTTCCCAAGGATTAACATGGAGGCGTTACGAACCACTGTCAGACGAAAAAGGCATTGCTAAGAAAAAAATACAGGCATATGTGACCCTTTCAAGATCAGCAACAGACAAAAAAAACAGCTTGACAATGGCTAACACTTGTACTTCGAAAAAACAGGCCTTAACAACAGAATGCATATACACTATAATGCCAAAAGTATTGGGACGCCCCTCCAAATCATTGAATTCAGGTGTTCCAATCACTTCCATAGCCAT
This sequence comes from Polypterus senegalus, assembly GCF_016835505.1. Classification (NCBI taxonomy): domain Eukaryota; kingdom Metazoa; phylum Chordata; class Cladistia; order Polypteriformes; family Polypteridae; genus Polypterus; species Polypterus senegalus. Next base: position 22,065,204 of record NC_053171.1, read on the forward strand.
TGGGGTATAAACTCAAGGCCAGAGGCAATCAGATGGCTTCTACAAACATTTGTGAAAGAATGGGTCGCTCTCAGGTGATCAGTGAATTCAAGCAAGGTACTGTGATAGGATGTCACCTGTGCAATAAGTCCATTCACGAAATTTCCTTGCTACTAAATATTCCACGGTCAACTATTAGTGGTTTTATAACAAAGAGGAAGCAATTGGGAACAACAGAAACTCAGCCATGAAAAATCAGAGCGAGGACAGCGCATGCCGAGGTGCAGAGGTCACCAACTTTCTGCAGAGTCAATAGACTTCAAAACTTTGTATGGCCTCCAGATTAACCCAAGAACAGTGCAGCGTAGAGAACTTCATGGAATGGGTTTCCATGGCCGAGCCGCTGCATCCAAGCCTTATATCACCAAGTAAAATGCAAAGCATGAGATGTGGTGGTGTAAAGCACACCACCACTGGACTCTAGAGCAGTGGAGACATGTCCTCTGGAGTGACGAATCACGCAATCCGATGGACAGGTCTGGGTTTGGCGCCTGCCAGGACAACAGTACTTGCCTGACTGCATTGTGCCAAGTGTAAAGTTTGGCGAAGGGGGATTAGGGTGTGTGGTTGTTTTTCAGAGGTTGGGCTTAGCCCCTTAGTTCCAGTGAAAGGAACTCTTAATGCTTCAGCATACGAAGCCATTTTGGACAATTTTATGCTCCCAACTTTACGAGAACAGTTTGAGGATGGCAACATGACTGCACATGCACCAGTGCACAAAGCGAGGTCTGTAAAGAAATGGATGAGCGAGTTTGGTGTGGAGGAACTTGACTGGCCTACACAGAGCCCTGACCCCAGCCCGACAAAACACCTTCGGAGACTGCGAGTGAGCCAGGCCTTCTCGTCAAATATCAGTGCCTGGCCTCACAAATGCTCTCCTGGAAGAAAGGTCAAAAAATCCCATAAACACATTCCTAAACCTTGTGGAAAGCCTTTCCAGAAGAATTAAAGCTGTTATAGCAGCAAATGGTGGGCCAACTCCATATCAAAGCCTATGTATCAAGAATGGGATGTCATTAAAGTTCACACGTGTGTAAAGGCAGGCATCCCGATACTTTTGGCAATACAGTGCATTTATCTAATTTGAGATCACTATTAAATATCTCACCCAAGTTCCTAGCACAGGGTTTAAGTATGGTGATAGTAGAGCAAAATAACAGAGAGGCACTATGGAGGTCAGTGAGCCGAAACATTGCAATAATAGGTTTTTTGTTTTTACATTAAAAATCAACAAAATTTAACAGTATCCAACATTTAATGTCTTCCACACAGTACAATAAGGACTTAAGGGAGTGGCCCACTTCAATGGCAAACAGATTTGCATGACATCAGTGTAACAGAGGAAGCAAATATCATATGTTTTTAAAGACAGGCCCTACGGGGTGCATGCACGCATGGGAAAAACATCGGACCCCACAAATTAGAGGGGCAGAGAAGGAAGTGCAGTCACCAAGGCAAACTGTGAAACATCTACCTTTCTGATACAAAGAGAAAATGCACTGCAAACGAAATCTGATTTTACTCTTGTCCGATTTTATGAGCGGTTACCTTTTCATGGCATCTATAATATCCATAGAGAAACTCTCATCCCATCCACAGTCCAGTAGGAAGCGGAACTCGTCTACCTGGAGCAAATAACAGAGAGCGGACTCCTCCTGCACCCCGGAGATGGCGGTCAACTTGATGATAGACGTCATGATGAATGTTGTAGCTTAGATGCTACTTACTGCCAAAAATCGAACAGGCCTGAAACATAATATTTCAGAGTCAGAGAAGTTATCTCATAGTAGAACGGCATAAAACACAACTGTACTTCACACAAACTGAAGAAATAAGTGAAACACGGAAGGGGCATCAAGTCCGAGTTTAGTCATTTATACTTGATTATAGTTTTACAAGGAAGAGTGTAATATTACCTGGCCCGTGTAATTCAGGGCAGTGGACAGATATAAATCATGGACAATGTAGACACTCTGATTGCCGATGCTCTGAGAAACTAAGCGCGCGAACAATTAAAAGTAAATGGTCTACATTAAAACGTACTAAATACATAGCCTAACCAATTCAAATAATGACTTGAAGACAACAAATACAAAAGAAAAGACTAACAAGATTAGTTTACGACATTACAAAAACCTCCACATTTAGGCGCCGCACATTCAACTGCGACAGCCATGTCGAGAGCCTCGCGGCGTCAAAGGTTATTGGAAGAGTCCATTTCGGTCGAGTTTCTGCAATGATCAGATTCAGAGTTCATTACATAATATGTACATTAAATTTACACAGAGTGCGATTCAAGTAATTCAAATACATAAATATATATTTTTTGTTTTACTAATATAAATTTTAGCATAATTCACTTCCCCCTCCACGTTTTCTACCAATGGTTCGCTCCTGTAACCTCTAAACTGTCGTCTTTCGAGGACTGCGAGACAGCGCTGCGATTATAGTCTTCTATTGGTGCTGTTTGTAAGGTATTGTTCTTATTATATTATGTCTATGTATTTGTAGCCAAAGAACGTTATTTTCAAATTAACCTGACGTAGTCAAGGTGATTTACAAGCATGTTGTTTCATTAATTATGAAATACACCGCTAAAATACTTAAGGAAAGTGACTTAATATGCCGGTGTAACAATTACCAGACTTGTGCGATATGGTGCCGTTTTTCTTTGATTTAAACGCTGATATTGTGCACTCGAAGATCGGACTGACGGGATTTTACGAATTATAACAACCTTCTGGTAATTTTAAGGAGAGTTTGATTAAAACTCTTGTTACTTAAGCAGCGGACAAAAGTTCATAGAGACAGTTGTGTGAATCTGTCTGTGTGGGTACTGCTGGAAAATCCCATATATTATTCTTGGATATTAAATTCATCTTCATATCTGGTAACTAAGAATTAATCGAAGAGTGGATTTAAAACAGCATCAAAAAGTAAAATTGATCCATGTGCGTGTGAGCTGGTTTGAAGCCACTTTAAGTTTGGGTTTATTGCCATGTGTACATATTTCATGAAGTTCTGACCTGCAAGATTCCAGTTTTACTTTTGTCACATGTATACACACACACAGTGAAAAGCAGCTCAATGAGCATTCTGTTCCGTGTAATTAAATTAAAAAGTATACATTAAAATAATTACTAAAATGGAAATTGTTCAGATTAAATCTAATTGTATTACAATTCATAATAGGGGTGTAAAAATGTTTAAATAGTAGTTATACAATAATAGATGCTTATTTTTACAATTTTGAGGAATGCCTGACGTTGGTTATTTTTATCTCCTGTGAAATGAAGCTCATCCTCACTCTTTCTGCTCTTGATTTGAGGCAACACAGGCGCTTCCAGGTCTGCACTTTTTAAACTGGCAGTAAAAAGGGTGACAGGGGTCAATTCTAATCCTGTCTACCTTTGTAGGGCACCTTTTTGTGCAGTATATAGATTCTGTAAGGATGGTACTGATAGCCCCATGATGTGCTCAGCCAAGCGCACAACTACAAAAGTGTATACAGTACAGCATGATATATTTTTTACTTATAAACTCACCAAGCAAATAATTCGGAACACCTGTACACCTGCTTATCCATGCAATAATCTAATCTGCCTGTCATATGGCAGCAGCATAATACATAAAATAACACAGGTATGGGTCAGGAGCTTCAGTTTGTGTTCACATCAAACACCAAAGAGGGGAAAATGTGTAGTCTCGGCAAATGTTGGTACCAGACTGGCTGGTAAGAGTATTCCTGTAACAGCTAATCTCCTGAGATTTTCACACACGGCAGTTTAATGTTTATTCAGAAATGGTGTGAAAAACAAAAAAAAAATTCACTGAGTGGCAGTTCTGCGTTGTTGATGGGAGAGGTTAGAGGAGCATGGCCAGGTTGACTCAAGCTGACAGAAAGGCTACAGTAACTCAGATAGCCACTTTATACAACTGTGGTGAGTAGAAAAGCATCTCACAACGCATCAAACTTTGAGGTGAATGGGCTACAACAGCTGAACACCATGTTGTTTTCCACTCCTGTTGGTCAAGATAAGAAAACTGAGGCTGCCGTGGGCACAGGCTTGCCAGAAAGGGACAGTTGAATTCTGGAAAAACATAACCTGGTTTGATGAATCTGGATCTGAGCTGAGGCACAAGGATTGTAGAATCAAAATTTGGCACCAACAGCATGAATTCATGTACCCAATTCCATGCTGGTGGTGGTAGTAGTGTAACGGCCACAATGTACCCATCTTCTAATGGCTACTTGCAGCATGATGATGCACCGTGTCACAAAGCAAAAGTCGTCTCAAACTGGTTTCTTAAATATGACAGTAAGTTCAGTGGACTTCTTAGTAACCAGATCTTAATCCAACACAACACCTTTGGAATATGGTAGACTGGGAGATTCACAGCATGAACGTGCAGCAGATAAATACAAAGTATTGCATGATGCAGTCACAGACCAGAATCTTAAAGGAATATTTCCAGCATCTTGCAGAATCCATGCCACGAAAAACTGGGGCTGTTTTAAAAGCCAAAGAAGGCCCTACTCAGTGATCCTAATAGTTTGTTCAGTGAGTGTATATGTACGCACACAGAGTAAATGTTAAGTTACAATACAGGGTGGTCCAGATTTAATTATGCAGTTATGAAAAGGCGAACACATCGCATCTGCTGTTCGACTGACAACTGTCTCCCCGCCATTTTGGAATGCCGGGCAGGAGATGCCATCTATTGGCAACAAAAAGAACTTTTTGTGAATTCTTTTTGTAATAAACTTAATAAGTAATAGCGTAATGAAAATTGCATAATTAGATCTGGACCACCATATATTTGTTACAATATTTGTTGTAATGTTTGGCCATTCAGTAATCTTACAGTCTGTGGACAAAATCAGTCCCTGAATATACTGTTTGCACGTATGTACCAGTGGTCCCGTACTGTTTGCCTGAAAGTGTCTTATTAGTGTTTTAAGATTAAAAAAAAAAGTAAAATGTGGAAACCAAAGCCAATTAAATAAAATTTTGCAAGTCTGTTATTTGGGAAGGTGGTAATGTGGAATAGAATAGACTTTATTGTCATTGTGCTACCTACAATGAAATTTAGTGACCGCTCTCAGTATAATGCAATTTAAACATAATTATATATAGCCTGTACTAGCTGTGTATATATATATATATATATATATATATATATATATATATTATTTTTTGTGGACTGGTTTTAAAGTGCATTATAGGGTAGTTGTGCCCAAAGTGAGGACTTCCTGATGAATCCGACTCATTTGTGCTTTGATAAAAAACTGTCTTAGGCCCAGAGGTGCGGGCATACGGAGTCATGTAACGGGATGAACAGATGGTAAACGGGCTGAGTTCTGCTTTGGGGATAATGGGAGCAGTAGATGTCGTCCACTGACAGAAGTTGAGTTCCAGTGATCTTTTATGCAGTGTTTATGACCCTTTGGAGCGCCGACTTATCTGACATCGAGCAACTGGAGTACCACACTGTCAGAGAGTAAGGCACAATGTTTAGAGCTGCTTCCACAAGGATCACAGACACCTTGTCCGTGTCTACATGGAGTTAATACTGTACCTTCTCCTCGTGGGTAGGCTGGTTTTCTCCTACAATCCCAGAGATGTGTGGCTTACGTTAAATGGAGATTCTGAATTAGCATTGTTTTGAGTGTGCATGAATGCGCCATATGTTAGATTGGCACCTTGTTTAGGGTACTTTTCCTGGCTTGAGTCTAATACTGCTAGGATAGGCACTGCCCCCACAACTCTGAATAAGGTTAAGTAGATATGAGAATGTTACATTAATCTGGGATCTGATTTCTAGTAGTTTCAAAAGATAGCATTAACCAAATTTTATCAGAGACCACTAAAGTAAAACTGGCAATTGTAGCTGTTTGTGAGTCAACGCTTTTAGGCAAAAGTACTTGTATCTCAGGAACAAAGCAGTTCAAAACTGCAAGAAAGATTTGGAATTTGTGGATCTGTTTGGAATTTGTGGATTGATTATTCATAACAATGTGGTTAGGTCAATGTCACAATAGACAGACACAGGCTGCCTAAACTACTAATACACAAACATTTCGTCAAGGGTTTGAAGTAACTTCAGGCAAAGAGTACATTAGATTTTATCACTTAATATTTGTATTTAATGCTGATTAGTAACATTTTTATTTTTCTCTGTAAAGGACTTTCTTATGTTAACAGTAATCCATACAAACACATAAAACATTTCACCACTTTTCTATTCCATTTATTCACTAAACAATATTCCAAAGCTGCTTGCATGTAATATATAATATTAATATTATTCTTTCAAAAATAAACCTGGTTATCTGATTAAATCGCATAATAGGTGGTACGAAGAACATCCATGTATGTTATTTGATTTGAAAATGCCCCTTATCACCAATGGCTGTGCTTTTAACATTGTCATCATCCTTTGCAGAATGCATGTGACTGCTGTCTAAGCTCATGACCACTGTCATTCACCCTGGTAAAACCTTTATTCATGTATCTGCAGGCAAGATGGTGAACTTTGTGAACATCATCCGAGAACATTGGGTTAATGTGCTGGTTCCTCTTGGATTTGTTATTGGAGTTTACTTAGACAGAAGAAACGACGAGAAACTCACCGCATTCAGGAACAAGAGCTTGCTGTACAGCAGGTATGATGCACTGTATTAGGCTTCTCTTTAGCCTTATTTGTTTATAAATCTGTTTACGTACAAATCATTATCTTAAAGAACAAATACATACAATTTGAGAGCTGGGCATTAGTCTGATGGTGGGATGGTAATGTGTTGCTACTGGTTTATTGTTCTGGGTTCAGTTCTTGGTCAGACCATAGTGTGTGTAGACTTTGTATTTGAACTTTCTGTATTTCGGCCCTCTGTTGGAAAATGTGAAGGCCAGTTTAACTGGAAACACTAAATAAGCCCACTATGACTACGTGAGGGAACATGTCTTGAGCAATCAATAGACTGGCATTTCATCCGCACCCTAGCCCCGCAGGACACCCTTTTGACTATCCATTATATTATATAGTGGAATTATTTGCTTCATAAAGTGGTGGGAGGATATTGTTGTACATTAGTGTGCAGCTGCAAAAGAAAAGTGTAACATTCCATACACCTGTAGGAGCTGGGGACTGGACAAGAGCCAGCCTGACGTCACACACACTGAAGCTGGCCATTGCAGTTTAAGAAGCTGTGTCATCCATAGAGCCAGGGGAATCTCCTTTATCACTCGGCAAGATGAGGGAACGTCTTTGTAATTGTGAAGGTCTGCAGTACACAGCCGAGGGCAGCACTTAGCCACAATACTACTGAGAAAATTCCTGGACTGATGCAGAAAACTATAAAAGTTTGGATCAAAATGTAAAAAAAAAAAACCTATATTTAGAATGGAGTGCATTAAAACACAACTTCAAAGTGTTGCATTAAGCTTTTCCATGGTGACAGACTGGTAGTATTTGTATTAGAAAGGTTTTTTTTAGGAAGTCTGCTATGCACGAGGAGAAAGTGATTCTGCGTTGAAGAAAAGTAAAGGATTTTCACAGTACTTTTTATTGAGAAATCTTTACACTTCAAAATGACACCCCAGCACAGACATAATTGTAGAGTGACCAGGAGGGAGTGGGCGGCCAGTTGGCCGAGGTCATCAGGACTGTATCTCTTTCTGACTGTGGACACCCCAGAGGTTTATGTTCTCCAGGGATGACCAGTTACTGGGGGGTATTCCAGAAAGCTTGGTTAACTTACCATTTGGTAAATCATAACCTCTGGGTTGATTTACCCCAAACCCACATACCATGAGTATGTCGGTTCCAAAACACCTGAGAAGAGTAAGTTCAATCAACCTCCTACTGGTTACCCAGAGTTAATGCGCGTGCACCGTGCATACATAAAGACGTTTTCAATGGATCGCCGATTTCACGAGTCAAAACGGAAGATCAAGGAGAAAAAAAGCGAGCGGCATATTTCAGAGGTGGAGTTGGAGGTGTTAATGCAGGCGTTTGAAGAATTCAAGCCTATCATAATGAAAAAAGTAATACGGCTGCATCGGCTAAAGAAAGAGAGTTGACTTGGCAAAAAATAACGGACAGAGTAAATGCGTGAGTGTATTAAATTGCAAAATTGACATCGCCTCCCTTTTATTATACTGTAAAATAATGAAACACCCCTTCCGCACCCTTTTCACTGTTAAATCACTTTGAATGCATTCACTTTTCCTGCCATTCATTTCTTTAGGTTAAAATAACAATGTGTATTGACTAGGAATATATGGTTTCTTATTTAATAAGGTGTAATCCGTCTGGATGCAGAAGAACTTTGAGCCAAGTCAAAATGAAACATAAAAACATACTGCAAAAAGGTAATAGTTGATTACACGATCACTGAACTATTGATTAAACACGATTTAGTATATTCTGTCTGTCATGTAGCTAATAGAAAGCAAGCTGAAGCCCGTCTAACTGGCGGGGCCCACCACCACCTCCCCTCACCCCATCTGAGGAGCTGGCTCTGTCCCTTAATAAAGGGCGACCAGTGGTTGCTGGCATTCCAGGGGGCACTTCGTCACACACACCATGCACCACAAGTAGCATGGTGAAATGTAAGTTTACCGCTATGATTTGTTTTCATTATATGACTTAATAAATTACTATCTCTGTCACTTAAAGGCTTCTTCAACATGCTTAATGTTTTTATGCAGGCTGACTTTATTGAACTTTATTGAACACAAAATCCAGTTCTTACCTGCACATTGATACTATGAATAGATTTCCTATTAACATAGTCTCCCTCATTCATTGAAGGAGCTTTAATAGGAATGTGGGTGCCGTCAATGCACCCAATTACATTTGGAAACCCTGAAATAGAAAGTCATATAGGGAAGTATCAAGTGTGTGTGCAGGATGAATACATCTATAGATATAAATAGTATGACTACATATTAAATATGCGTCATGAATTTTACTACAAAGGACAAACCTGCCACTCTGTGGAATTCCTCTTTAATTACACGCAGAGGTTTATGGCCAGGGAACTGTACACACGTGTGTAAGAAGTGTTTCAGTGCCAGACATACTGTGCGAACGGCTCTACACACAGTTGCCTTTCCCACATGCTCTGCATCGCCCACATTATACAAAAAATGCCCTGAGGCAAAAAACCGAAGTGCTATGCACAGAATGTTTTCTGTGCTAAGCGCAGACCCGCGGTTTGTGACATGTGCAATATGCAGTGCCAAGAGATGGGTCAAGTAAATTAACGATTCTTTTGAAAACCGATAACGCTCTTTTAAAAAATCATTTGGAAATGAAAATACATCAGTACGCGGTCTTATTACTCTCTCCCGGCGGAAAAAACCTCGGATAATTTGTGCTTCCACGTCCACAGGATTGTCATCAAAAGGGCACGCCATGCTCAGTAACCTTCTGAAACAAACTTACCCTGGAACATAACCTGCTCGGTGGCAGGTTATCTTCAGAGAGTAAGCTGCTATGGTTACATACATACCCAGAAAGTTACCTCCGTTTTTGGAACCGAAAGTTGAGGTTATCCACTAACTTACCCTTAAACTTACCCGGGTATGTCACATAACCTGCTTTCTGGAATACCCCCCTGGAGTTATGTTGTTTTCCTCTCCACTGTTATCAACTGGCCATCACTCTAGGAGTATTGCTGAGCTCCATCTGTGTTTGACTATTTTTTTCTGTCTGTTTAAACAAAGCTGTGTCTTTGTGTACTCATTAAGTAATTTGTAAAGTTTATATTTCCATTTTTCCAAAGAACTTGTCACATCACGCTTCGTCTGCACTCAGAAAAGAGTGCTATATAAAGGTAAACTGAACTGAATTGAAATATCTTGTAACCAGTAACTGTGCACTGCACGTTACTTCGCTTGACATTCCTAGTTTTCATCCTCTTTCTCTGTACATTTATCGCTCGTGCTCAGAGGTTGATGCGCTGGCTGCTTCCTGAGCAGCTCTTCTTTTCTCCACCCTGCTTCTCTTCTTTCATCGACATCTTTTCGAGTTAAATCTGATTAAGTCAGTATTTGTGATGCAATTACTTCATATGTTTTCCTTAATTTTTCACTTAAGCTGGCACTTAAGTCTTCAATCTGCCTCAAGATTGAATTAAGATATGAAGAGGTAGGGGAAGTGACGGCGAAGGTGGTAGGGAATGAGAACGGCACCCATACACATGTGCCACACGGCGGCCCTGGTAACTGCTTCTGAGAGTTGATTCTACAATAAAATAAAAAGTGGAATAACCTTGGAGGTCAATCATCACCCCGAAAGCGGATAGTAGATGCCATGTAGTATATGTGTAACCAAATTTCAGAATTTCTTTTGTGTTGGAGAATCGCCATACTTCTAACTGAACCGTGACTTGCTCCTATAGTGTTTGCTGTCCTGTACTTTGATTTTCTGTTGCACTTCATTCCATGGTGATATTATCCAGTCACAGATTTGAGGTTGGCCGAATACTGGGTCACCTTCCAGAGATGTCCAACCACGACCAAGTTGTATAGCCCATCACTTGACTTTGACATAAGCAGAGACTGGTCCTGGTGCACAATGATTAGGCCAGACTGAATCTCCAAAGGCACATTGTTCAGCAGGTTTAGAAATTCATTGATACCATTGTGTTTAATTTTGCTGTTTTCAGCATCCATGTTAACTTTGTCATGAAACAAAGAAACGGGCTCAATAAACAGCAAACACTAGAAACCTTAGGAATAATTGGGTTGCATGTTGTAATGCAATTTGTTTTTGAAACATGATTACATTTTATTTTGTTTTACAGAGACCTGAAACCTGGAGAAGTGACATGGAAATAAATTGCTTTCGTTAATGTATATAATTGCAGACTGAAGAATCTAATAAACCAATGTAGACTCCGTGACTCCTGTGTTTAACTGTGATGTGCACATGCAAGTAAGAATTTCACTGTACTGTTTGTCTGTACACATGATGAGAATGACCCTGTAGACCTGTGTACCGTATGAATCATGTGCTTTGCAAAATGTCACTAGTTTGGCTTTTTAATGTAAATAACGTGATAGGTGTAAAAAGACGCCAACCGCTTCAAGAGAAATCTCTGCAAGAAGTATAAAAATTAAGATGAGCTTTCTGTCCTTTTATAATTTTTATTTGCTTGTTTCAATATCCTGCTTAATTTATCTTTTTTTCTGTCTGATGTCTATCAAAGAAAAAAAAATTAGAAATGTTAAACATTCTGAGGGGTAGGACAGTGTAGAGAGATATATTGGGAGAGGATGGAGTGGGTGAGGATGAGAAAAAAAACTAAAACAGAGGAAGAATTGTATTACAAGAGAACACTACAGGAAACACAATTGGGAGTGAGAGAAAGGAGTCTTACTAAAGTAGCACGCTTGGGCATTTGGTGCCATTGCACTGTGGTATATATTGGGTCATTATGATTACCGCTGGTGTTATACACTTCAGCTATGTGCATTTATGACTTTATATCAGACATGTCACCTTTTGGTCAAAGAGGAGTTTATTCAAATTTGAAGTATCAACATCATTCTTTTCCAGTAGATATAAAGCAACTGTGCTAAAATTATGTATGATGTGAACCAAAGTGGCAGGAATACTTGCTTGCAAAGTTTTGGGATGAAATTCTGAATAATGTGCAGACTTTAGTACACTTATTTTTAAGTCCACAATTTCACTGGAATTCAGTTACTTTTAGCTTCAAAACATCTGGAACATTGTCCACATTAACAGGTAAAGGAGATGAAAAAATTTACAAACTGTATTTCGTGGAGCCTAAGGTCTTGATAGTGAATTTTAAATGCACCTCAAAGAATGAGAACCTGAGCAACATATCTGGTGCAGTCTCACTTCTGTTTGATCACTGATCATTTTAAATTGTAGAAATGAACAGGTTTTGCTTGTTGCAACAGACTCCGATTATTGCACAGTTTAAAGAATGGAGAAAAGATAAAGTAGTAACACTATACCAAAACTGAAATGGGCTAACCTGAAAAGTGTAATCCTCCTCTTCTGATGCAGTGATGAAGCACTTGGAAAACCCCACTAAGTGCCTGAAAGAACAGCTGAAGTGCTGCTGCCAATAAGTGCATTTTACTCCTTGTGTCACCTGACACACAGGCTTGAAGTAAAGGAATCATCCATTAGGTCAATCCGTTACTGAAACTGTACTTATTCTAACTCCCTTTGTTCACATTTGTAAGCAGCACGCTTTATAATGATCTGCACACAGACCTGGAGTCACACTCAAAGTTCCACCCTTTAGGAGTGTAGTTGCCTATCAACTCAATTGCTGGTAAAATCGACCATCGACAAATTCATTTTCTTTGAAAAACACATCATCATCCTCTTTAATAAAACCCCTGTGTGCTTCCAGGTGTCCGTGTGTGTGTGTCTTCTGGTGAAGTGTGCATGTGCGGGGCCACACGGCACGTGTTCAGTCTCTTCCTGTGCAGAGAGAGAGAGAGAGAGAGAGACAGACACACACAGGCCCACGACAGAGACACACACACACACAGGCGCCCGTGCATTGTTGCAATGTTACTTTTCTTTGTGGTTTATTAAATTATGGATTTTTCAAATGTTCATTTTTTTCCCTGTGCTTAAAACTCATTAAAAAAAAAAAAAGTGTTTTTAGTGAGCGGGTCTTAAGGCTGTAGCGCAAACTCTAGCAGTGTTAGTTTTCTCTGTTATTCAATGTTTTTACATTTAGTTTACTATTGCACTGTGCATTCAGTGGTATAATTAACTATATTTGTGCTTAAAAACTTAAAAAAATATATATTTACATACAGTTCATATGGTCTGGAACGGATTACAGTAATTGTATTTACATACAATCCTATGGGGGGAAACTACTTCAGTTCACAAACAATCAGGTTACGACCAGAGTTTTGGAACGAGTTACGGTTGTGAACCGAGGTTCCACTGTATTACTGTCAGACAAAATTACAGCCATTTTACGGAAATACAAACCAGTATTATTGAGAGAGAAAATTAAAGGCACACAATACAGTGACGCATATTACAGCCACATACAAGGTCCCTTGCCATTTAATATAGACTGTTCCTACTAATGTTTATGCACTACTGTTCTAGCGCCCGTTATTGTAACGGGCTTAATGTCTAGTACATAAAATAAAAGCCAGCAAACAGCTAAACACATACCCACAACAGTGCTTCATGCACTCCCATTTTGTATGGTAAAAGCTAGGTTTATTTATTAAAAATATTCTGCAGTGGCATCACATGGAAACGTATTCTAGCCTACTGTAGTACGAGGGATGTTCAGTTATAAACGGGAATTTTAATGCTCTGTTCTCATAAAGTTTGCAAGGTAGACAAACACATGCATCTTTGAACTTGTCGTTAGTAGTGCTCGCTGCTCTTTTCCCCCCTTCCTGTCACTTATAATCATCACGTCACAGCAGGAGGTACACAGTAGTGTTACGCAGCAAATTATTATTACATTTTTTCAAATGAAGGAGTCATTCCATTCAGATTTCTTTGAAACTTAAAAATTAGTTTGGGGATGAGTGTCTCTCTTGGTCTAGAGTGTATGATTGGTGCAAGTCATTCAGAGACGAACTATCATCTTTTCGGTCCGGTTAACGAATTTTTAGGAGGGAAGAAATTCAAGTCGAATGAGGAGGTTCTTGATGCTTGTGTAAGAATGGGTCAGCATGCAGTCAAAAGACTTCTAAGGTGTAGCTCATAAATACCTGTTTATATCTGAACGAGGCCTCTCGTATTAAGAACACCTGACGAGGTATAGTATTGATTTCCGCAAGAAGCTAACAGGCCCCCTGTACCCATGCCATGGACCAGATCTGCACCGCAGGCTGTAGGTTGACAATCCCAGATTTAGAACACATAAAAATTAAAGAAATTCTAAAAGTCAAATGCCAGTGCTATGCTTACGGTAATCAGCGATCACAGTAACAAGAACACTACAAGAGATTCAGTACTGGCAAATCTGTAATGGAAGCGCTCGATCAAGAAATGAAACAAAGCTCAAATCACCATTTTTTTTTTTTTTTTTAATTAATCCTCACAGGACATTAAAAATGCAAGTCCTGCAGTTGTAAATGATTAATTAACACAAACTTTGGTTAGACAAATGCATACTTTATAATAAGATATACATTATACAAAAACAAGTTTCCACTTTACAGCAAGCATCGGAGCAGCAATTCAACTTCTCTTAATTTCGCAGGTATTATGATGTCAGAGTCTGAAACTATTGATGCAATATTAATTATAAAACATACAAAAACATTAAAAGTGGACACAAATGGTTGTTTTCCACATTTCTCTTCCAAATAAGTAATTGTATCGTAATCATTGTAACAGTAAATTATATTTCTTTATCTAGCAATGACTAAGGCAGCATAGAGTTCAGTGTATCCATATTATGTATAGTATATACATATAAAACATTTACAGTTTCAATAACTATTTGTTGAAAGATTAATATGGCAAAACTGTGGTACAGAATTTGAAAATATTCAGTAAACAACTCGCCACAAAAAAGTGGTGCACTTTTTCTCATGCTTAACCTACAAACTGAGTAATAAAACTATTAAAACTTTATTTAAAGTCTTAAATGATCATTACCTCTTTTAATATTTTTTACATTTTCTGTTTCTTCTTTTTAGGAGTTAACTGTTTTTTCAATTCCAATTTTTTGCTTTTATGTTCAGCAACTGTGCTTAGAGCGGTGTGCCCTTTTAACAAAGGCAAGTCTGGCAGGAGGAGCTTCCCAGACTGAGTTGGGTACTTCGTTTTCATTATGTGCTTGAAGATGGGCTGTGAGAGTAAATGTTTTAGGGTCTTCTTCATGCCTTTAAGCATCTTCTCTCTTTGCTTGTCCTCGTGTTCATCCCTTCCCTTTTTGCTTCCTAAAAGAAAAAGAACAATTAATACACAATACATAATAAACATTACTTCTGCTAATAAAAAGTATGGCTAACCAGGGCAACAGAGGTAGGCTTTGAAATTGTGTCAACAGTTCAAGGCACAGGCGGGCAGATTCAGTCCTGGAGGGCCGCAGTGGCTGCAGGTTTTTGTTCTAATCCAGTTGCTTAATTAGAAAGCAATTCTTACTAATAATTTAATTTCATGGTTTGTTAGTGCTTTACAGCGTATCACTTTTTCCACATTTTATGTTTATTCCAAAATGGATTAAATTCTGTGGACGTCCAAAACAGGATTGTCTCGAGGCACAAATCTGGGGAAGGCTACAGAAAAATTTCTGCTGCTTTGAAGGTCCCAATGAGCACAGTGGCCTCCATCATCCGTAAATGTGGAAGAAGTTCGAAACCACCAGGACTCTTCCTAGAGCTGGCCAGCCATCTAAACTGAGCGATCGGGTGAGAAGGGCCTTAGTCAGGGAGGTGACCAAGAACCTGATGGTCACTCTGTCAGAGGTCCAGAGGTCCTCTGTGGAGAGAGGAGAACCTTCCAGAAGGACAACCATCTCTGCAGCAATCCACCAATCAGGCCTGTATGGTAGAGTGGCCAGACGGAAGCCACTCCTTAGTAAAAGGCACATGGCAGCCCGCCTGGAGTTTGCCAAAAGGCACCTGAAGGACTCTCAGACCATGAGAAACAAAATTCTCTGGTCTGATGAGACAAAGATTAAACTCTTTGGTGTGAATGCCAGGCGTCACGTTTGGAGGAAACCAGGCACCGCTCATCACCAGGCCAATACCATCCCTACAGTGAAGCATGGTGGTGGCAGCATCGTGCTGTGGGGATGTTTTTCAGCGGCAGGAACTGGGAGACTAGTCAGGATAAAGGGAAAGATGACTGCAGCAACGTACAGACATATCCTGGATGAAAACCTGCTCCAGAGCGCTCTTGACCTCAGACTGGGGCGACAGTTCATCTTTCAGCAGGACAACAACCCTAAGCACACAGCCAAGATATCAAAGGAGTGGCTTCAGGACAACTCTGTGAATGTCCTTGAGTGGCCCAGCCAGAGCCCAGACTTGAATCCGATTGAAAATCGGCATTGACGCTTCCCATCCAACCTGATGGAGCTTGAGAGGTGCTGCAAAGAGGAATGGGCGAAACTGGCCAAGGATAGGTGTGCCAAGCTTGTGGCATCATATTCAAAAAGAATTGAGGCTGCAGTTGCTGCCAAAAGCTCACTGATAAATATCCTAGATTTTCTTCCCCTTTCTAAGGATCTCATCCAAATGATTTGAAGTCAAAAAACAGATGAGTGCTTCACGTTTTTCTCTTCACTTTCCTTCCATGTATTTATTTAAACCCAATAGTGCCTGATAAATACACACAGGTGTAAATGGAAACAAGCCAAATGGAAACAAGCCAAATGGAGAAATGCTGGTTTCTTTTGTCATTTGCATCTTATTGCTAATAAGGAGCCATTAAAAACCAAGAATACAGCTGTTTATGACTAAAATAAGAACTCAGGGTTCAAAATCTTAATGAACGAGATAAATAAAATGAAGCAGAAGTGTTACTCGAGCAAAAAGTGCTTCTTATTAAACAACTGGGTTGGAGCAAAAACCTGCAGCCACTACGGCCGTCCAGGACTGAATCTGCCCACCCCTGGAGGGAATATGGGACATGATGGACATTTTTCACCTGGCAGCAATGGCAATGATTGTCAAACATTATTCTGAGTAGCTAGTTGTTTGACTTCGTTTTCAAAATTCAGTGTGGATACCATCATTTGGTTATTGTTTTATGAATAATTCAAATCCATCCCAAGTGGGGACAATATACAGTAAAAGTAAGTCTGGCAAACAAGACAACAAAAGTCTGCTAAGCCAACTATGTTCTTGACTGCTGAGGTAAAATGACACAGCAAAATGGAATTAAAAGGATTCACATTCCACTTCCTGGTCACTCCGCTCCCTCTCACCCCTCTGCACACTCTTATGAAGTGGTGAATCCTGCTTTAATTTGTTGCTTCTTGATTTGTTCTGTACGACTGAAGTAATATTTGTTTGAGTCTGTATACACTTGCTTTTTGACAGATTTACATACTAAATGTTATTTTAGTATACATCTTTCCAGTTTGTTTTCTTTGGTACAGGATAAAGCCCACTGGATTTCTGAGAGAGAAAATATTGTTATATTTGGGCATAGAAGGCACAAGCTACATAAAATGCAATATTTTCATTTTTTCTCTGCTTTCCTCATTTCTGATATAAGTTTATAAACTAAGATGTGTATTGAAAAGAACCGAGTGCCTTATAACACAAAGAAAGCTGTGCCCAAAAATCTTGTTTCCTTTGTATATTGTTGCTTACATGCAGTTTGGTTTAACAGGAGTTCTGACATAAAGAATTCACGAAAAACTGACGAGTTTGATTTCACACAAGAAGCCTCAAAGTTAGGACAAATTTGTAAAACTAAAGCACTATGAGTTTCTGATATTTGACATTTGAATTAATTTGAACTCGTATCTGAAGTAATACTCTTTAGTAATAATGTTTTCAATTGCTAATGATTTTTTTATCTTTTCCCACTTCTATGTGGGGTCAATGTGCTTGATCAGTTTTCTCCATACAGCTCAGTCCTGCACCTCCTCACCAGTCAAGCCCTTTTGCTTCAGATTTTCTTTTACTTTATCCATCCACCTCAGATTTGGCCTCCCTTGCTTTCTCTTCCTCTGTACTATTTCCATCACTCTTTTGCCCACATATTTATTGTCTCTCCTCATCACATGTACAGACCACTTCAACTCACTTTCCTGTATTTTCTCATGTATCTCTCCCACTTTTGTTGTAACTCTGATTGTCTTGTTTCTTATTCTGTCATTTTCTGTAACTCCACATTCTCTTTTTTGCCACATCTAACTAACTTCTTCTTTTGCTCTCTTTTTACTGCCCATGTCTCAGCTCCATACATCATTGCTGGTCTTAACAGTGTCTTTAAAACCTAACTGAATTTAACAGCTAATGACGCAATTCTAAAGTCTTACAATCTGCTATTAATGCAATACTTTGAATTCAAAACAATACAACACATCCCTCTGTGCCGTACTTACCCATTAGGATGTCATCATCCAGTTCCATTTCTAATGCTTCTGCTGCTTTCTTAAACCATGAATCATGCTGCTTTTCTCGATTAGTATGATACTCAATTTTTTCTAAATCTCGAGCCAATTTAACACGCTCCTGTAAATACAAGTTATGTCTTAATTTTTCTTGGTCTTAGACAGTAATAAACATGTTAATGTAAATTTTTTGTGATCAGTTTTTCATTAGAGCAAATATAGGAAACAATGACAACTTTTTTTTTTTTCAAATCAAATAAACACACTGATTATAGCCCTGTAAAGAGTGACCAACAAACTAAAAGGCAAAAAGACCCAAAACCAAGAATTCCTAGGACATGGCCCCACATGACAAGTTCCAAAGGCTACATTTTTGGTTAACACTGCATACATTAGTCTCTGTTTTTGCCTTTTACTCACACTACCACTGTGTCTTTTACCCCTGAAAATATAGACCTTTAAAAACACTTTCCAGAGCCATGTACTACTGAAAACTTCTGTTTGCCACTTTAATGTGGATGGGTGAAAACTTAGATTTTTGAAAACACTGACTGACAGCACTTTGATTTGTTCATGCTTCTTATTTAGCTGTTCCCTGATGGGATCTTGCTCATTACAATGTTAAGCTGGACATGCTGCTGCTTCATCCAGGTTGAGATGTCAGTAAGACACGCCAAGATTCAAGCCGAGACCATGTGGTCCTCTGAAAGGAAGGACAGGTACAGCTGCATAAAACTGATATAAGAATTAATGGATCGGGATGATAGTACAACACCTCACTAGTCCATAAGAGAATAGGAGGTTGAAGAGAAAATTCAAAAGGACTAAATCTGAAAGGATGTAACTGTAATTACATACAAGTAAGGGGAAGAACAGAAAGGGATCTTGGAAGAAAAAATTAAGCTCAATATGGAAACATTAATATGGTGACTGTATAGAACACTTAGCCTGTAAAGTTAAGGAATTTCAGTATTAAGGATATGAGATACTCCAAGGGAAGTGGTTTTGGTGGGGATGGAGCTACAGACTTTGGCAAAGTGAGATTAGAGCTTTCTGGCACCACCACTGCTTATAAAGATGGAAATATATTCTCAAAAGGAGAGTAATTAAAACTAGGCACTAGATGAGAAGTTCCTTTGTACTAAAAAGGGAATTTCTTAAAGGGGTCAAATTTCAAAAATCACTGTGATATTTTGATTTTTTTTTATAAATCTATTTCCTGATGCTTATACTTATTATCTAATCCAAAGATATCTGGAAATAACTAACTTGTTTATTTATCCTCACGTTATAAATGCAGTACTAAAATCCAATCGTGTTTTCTGTTCTGGTAAAACAATAATAAAATTATTCTACTCAACTTACTTTTATTGCAGCCATGCATTTGACTTCTGTTGGGAACTGTGGAAGCGATTCATCTTTTCCCAATGTTCGATAAATTTTTCTAAAATTTAGCATATCATCTGGGCCTATCAGGAGGAGAGTGAGTCCCTTTTTCATTGCTCGGGCCGTCCTACCACTCCGATGAACATACGTCTCAGATGTTCTTGGCACCTAGCATGAAAAAATGGCAAACTCATTTTTTTGAGTAAATTTAAAAACTGACTTTAAAAAAAGTTATTTCTGTGACAAATCAATTATCAACTAACTTCTTTGAAGTATTCATGCATTATAGGAAGTTCAGAAAATGTATCAAACTGCGTACATAAGCCACATATTTATTTTCAGATAAGAAAGAATTTTTTCAGTAACGGTTTTTTATTACTAATACATTTGAAGTGCTGCTGTGAGAATGAATACACTGATAGGCATATCTGTTAATGTTTCGTTGTATAAGAATGGTAACTGCACTTTGGTTTTGTAAAAGGCAAGAAACATAAAAAGCAAAGTACAGTAAGGAGTCTTGAGTAGTGGATATGATTAAGTGAACCTGTTCACAGGGAGAAGGTGCACCCTGAGTGTTGTGCATTGAAATTAGCCACACAGTTGATTGCAACATTAGTGGGATGCAATCAGAAGTTGCATAAAGCTTCTTATATTTAGTCATTTCATGTTCAGTATTTGTTTTTTTTTTTTTTTACCTGATAATGGATGACATGATCAATATCTGGTATGTCAAGTCCTCGAGCAGCAACATCTGTTGTGAGAAACACACAGCTGGGGGAAATAGGAAAAAAAAACAAACAACAAAACTGGTAAATAAAGTAATTAAAAATGTTTTCAAGGTTTAACACACACACTTCATACACTGCTTATAATTATATATCAAACACACAATGTATTGGTTCATATTTTCTTTTTTTTTTCTTTCAATGAATTCTCACACAATGTTTTATTTATGTACATTGTGAAGAACAACATGCTGGAGGCAACATCCCAGCCAGAATTGGTTTGGGGTCCTTAACTGAACGGGATGCTCAAAACATGGAAGGTACAGGGGGGAGCAATAGTTCCTCCTTATCGTCTCCCCTTGAACACCAGATAGCAGCAGCCCTGGATAACGGAACCTGTTCGGACACCAGCAGGGAATGCCAGGAATTGTAGTCCGGTAGCGGAGTCCTGTTGGGGGTCTGTGAGTGATGCTAGGTGGTGCTTCATTAAGTTACCCCCCTGCTATTTGGGACTTCCATATGGCCCAGAAGTACTTCCAAATGGTAAAGCCCTGGCACCAGAAGTACTCCTGAGTCTTCCATAAAAAGAGGCCGCACTTCCTTGTACAAATGAGTTGGAGCTAGAAGCAGAGATGGGTACCAATCCCCTTGGAGTAGCAGCAGAGGGGGAGAGGAAGAGAAAAGGAAGAATACCACTTACATGTCAATTTTATTCAAGGTATTTGTAATAAAAGCCCCTTTATTTGAAGCCAGGACTTGTATTGTGTTTGGACCCCTAGCTTTCACTAAGAATCAATCTATAGCTATCTATATCTATACTGTATATCTCTTTTCTCGCTACTCAAAGCACTTCAGTGAATGGGAAGCCACTTCAACCACCACTGATATGTAGCATCCACTTAGATGATGCAACATTAGCTGTTAAGTGAAGTGGTGAGAGAGACAGCCAATAAGAGACAGGGGATGATTAGGGGGCCATAATCACTAGGCCATGGTGGGCAATTTAGCCTGGACACCAGGATACACCCTACTCTTTATGATGGATGCCCAGGGATCTTTTATGATCACAGACAGTCAGGACCTTGGTTTTAGGTCCCATCTGAAGGATAGCACCATTTTTACAGTAGTTCCCACATCACTGCATTGGGATCCACATTCAGACAACAGGGTAAGCACTCCCTGCTGGCCTCACCAACACATCTCCCAGCAAGCAACCCAAGCTTTTCCTAGATGGTTTTCCATCCAAGCACTGGCTGGGGTGAACCATACTGAGCTTAGGTGGATGACCTGTTCTGAAGTGTATGTGGTATGGCTGCGATCGATCAATAGATAGAGCTTGATAGATAATCTACATTTGCCATAAATTAACAAGTCAATCTCGGTATATGAAGCTACAAAACAATTAGCACACACATAATTTATTAAATGTGTTTGCATTTACATAAAATGCATTTACTACTGGGACTGTAAAAGGCACTTTGGGGAAAAACACCAGATGTTATAAACAGATATTCTGAGTTTATAAGCTTATTCAATGTTAATAAAGTTAATTTTAAGAAAAATACATTTTTTTTAATTATTCCTTCCAAAAATGTTCTAATTTTCCAAAACTGAAATTTAATTCTTCAAATACAACCATGATGATGAATTTCAACTTAGTGGCCACAAGGGATAAAATAGTTTTAAGAAAAAAAAAAACACATGAGGAATTATCTCGAATAAATAAAATTTGTACATGTAATGCCAATCCTATGAGAAGCTGCAAACCAGGAGAAAAGTTTTAATTTTACAAGAGGAAGAAAATGCCATTTCTACGTAAGAGGAATGTTATCTTACAGTACATAATGTAAACACCTAGCCTTTTGTCTAATATTTGAACTATAAACCACCAATATACCAGTTCAGTACCTGCAAATGCTTCACCGTACACACCCAAGAAAGCTCTTTATACATTTGTTGCTCAGGCTGCATGGTGACACAGCAGTTAAAACTGGTGAGTCACAGCTCCAGAATTCCGAGTTCAATCCTGGCCTGCATACTACCTGAAGAGTCTTTACAGTTCCTAGTATCTTTGTGCATTTTGTTCTACACTCTGGGTTTCTGTACTGCCCAAAGATATGTAAGCTGGGTTGGATTGTCCATTCTAAAGTGTTTTCTATAAGGGAGTGTGGGTGTATAGACAAGTGTGCTCTGTGATGGACTGTATCTCCATGGTTCCTGACTTGTCTTATAGGCAATGCTCATGGAGTAAATAGGCTTTGGTATCCCATGACCCTATGCTGGAATAAATGGATTTAAAAAAAAAACTGAAGTACAACTGAGTTTTTGATTTACAAATTGCATTAGGTAGAAGCAGTACCTTTTAAATTATTAAACTGCACATATTTTAAAAGTATAAATGTCTGGATGCAAAAACCTAAGCAACCAAGTAATATAATTAAGCATATTACTGTATACACATACAACTTGTGCGATACATGACTGACCATAAATTAACAAAAATCTTACCTGCTCCGCTCTGCAAAGCGCTCCAAGTTCTTCAGTCTTTGCTTCTGATGCATATTGGCATGTAAAGTAAGAGGACTGCATTCCAGAATACTCAACAGTGTATACAGACGTTTGACACAGTCAATGCTATTAGCAAACACCAATGTTCTACCTGGATGCTGAAGCAAGAAATAATACAGGTAGAAGTCCTTTTCATCCGTGTCACAATATAAAGCAGTCTCTGTAAGAGTTTCTACCGTGGCCTCTTTTCTTGTCAAGTCAACAATCTTAGGCTTTGTTCTGATGCCTACTTTTTTCATTAGCATACCGAGTTTGGTTTCGCTATCCATCTGTTTCCCTTTCTTCTGAAGCACTCGCATTGGTGTTTCATGAACCAAAGTTAGTGTTGCTGAGAACACAAAGTGTTGCCTTTTTGGGTTAAATTGAAAGGTACGGAGCACCTCAAGAAGCTCAGAAAGCTCTGCAAAGTGTCCCTTCTCTACCATCCGGTCAGCTTCATCAATAACAAGGCACCTATAAAAAAAACAGTATAAAATATGTAATGGTTAATAATTAAAAAAAACAAACAAACACAGTTTTACCATTTAATTTTTAAGGAGGAACCCAAGGACAAAAATAGAATTGATTCATTTTCAGAATTGATGTGGGAATCTACAAAAAACTTAACCAGAAATCTGGACGGCTTCTAAAGTCTGTATGTGAAATGGACAACCATTAACTAAACAAGCTTGTTGTCTTAAATAGTCTATTTTAATTTGTAAAATGTCTTATGTGCCTCTTTTAAGATGATGCAATAAATGTAAAAATTATTTGAATAGCTGCCAAACCAAAATTTTCATCAATCCAGTCATAAACATCTCTTCAGAAATTTAGGAATAAACAAAATGTTCATGCTAAAACATACAGTAATGGATTTGTCTATTGTTGTTTTAAAAGTTATTGGCCTTTGTATTTTAGGGTACACACTGGTCACAGTATACAAAGCTAGGCTGGGAACAATTTGCCTTGCAGGGCCAGAGCAACACTGTAACTTAAGTCTCAGTGATTAACTCATGTCTGTAAATTAGTTCCTTACATGCTTACCGCCTTTCCTATTTAGTTTTTACAGCGTCTAGGGGACCTGGACACGTGAACAATAGTTTTCTACTATTTAAAATCTTGTATTCATGTTGTGATTGACCACAAAAACACCATTGTGAATGGAAATGTCGTTTTCAAAGGAAACCAGTGACTGAAGGCACTTATTTGCCACTTATATGCTCTTTAAAAGGCTTTAAACATGAGGAGGAGAGGTTGGGAGCATGCCATGATACAGTGTGCTATCTCACCCAGCAGCCATGCAACAGGTGACACCTCAGCACCACACTAGTTCGAATACAGTATGAGTTTTTTTTTTTTACAGTGGCTGGAGTGCCAATTCTGCCACCAGACCCCATGTTTTCCCTGTAAATTGAAGGACCTGCTTGCAGGGTTGGATGCAGATTAACGTCATACTCAGGACGAAGCAATTGCAGGTTAAGGGCCTTGCTCAAGGGTCCAAGAGAGGAGGAGGCGGTTAGGAGCATGCGCTGATACAGTGCATTGCCGCACCCACCACATGACAAACCACCTCAAGATTCCAGATTAGGACCCGAGTGCAGCCAGGCAACAGGTGACACCTCAGCACCACACTAGTTCAGATGGAATGGAACAGTGTGAGGTTTTTTTATGGTGGCTGGAGTGCCAATTCTGCCACTGACTCCCAGGTTTTTCCCTGCAGGTTGGAGGGCCTGCTTGCAGGGTTGGATGCAGATTAACATCATACTCAGGACGAAGCAATTGCAGGTTAAGGGCCTTGCTCAAGGGTCCAACAGAGGCTGCTATAAGAGAGACTCAGTTCAGTTATGTATGAAAACATGCTGAAATAATTATACATCTGCATAATTATTTCCCAGAATCTAATTTGGTATGCAAAAATGAAGTATGTAAAATGAGAAAGAGAAATAAACTGTGTTGTAAGTTCACTATACCAGACAGAAGTTTAAAACTGATTAAAAGACTAGCTCAATTAAAATATAAAAGACCAAATTTTCCCACTTCTTAAAAAAAAAATAGAACATTAATAAACACAGTTAATCTAATTCAGGGTTGTGGGTGGCTGGGGCCTATTCTGACAATATTACACAAGGCAGGAACCAGTCCTGGGCAGGGTGGCAGTTCATCATAGGGCCCAGTTCCATGGACACCCTTAGTCAGACTTACACAGAGAACAAATACAGAAACAGCAAGCAAACATAATATGCAGTCCTTTGGAGATGTGGGTGTTCCCAAACAGACATGGGGAGAACTTACAAACTTTATTATATAGAGATCAGGATTGGGTTAGGGTTCAAGGATATGTGAGACAGCAGCACTAACAACTGTGCTAAAATGACACCCTTTAAAGGGAATACAGAGAGAGAATTTATTATTGAAAATAATGATAAAAAAATCAAAAAGGATGTTTTAAATATTTAAAACAATGGTGAGGGCACATATGTTCAAAACTGACTTTTTGGACAGTTCTAGAAATTCAGAAGTTGACATGTTGTTCAATCAGTGTGTCTCAGAAAGGAACAATGGGTCTTCTTCTTAACCAGAAATGTATTTGAACAATAACTAACAACAAAAAAGTGTCTGTCAAACAAAAGCACTGAAGATTTGCAAGCTATTTAGTTTGTTACCATCAGTCAGTAACATACCGCAGTTCCCTGAGATTTGTGAGATGTGGATGTTTTTCCTTAACTAGCTCCCAGAGTCGCCCAGGTGTTGCGACCACAATGTCTGGCTTATGGTTTAATACTCTTTTTTGCTTCTGAGGAGCCATTCCCCCAACAACAATTGCAGTCTTGATACCTAAAGAAAGAATAGAATAGAATAAGCAGTGCACACATTACATTTTAGGATATCAAAGTGTTGATATTTAATGAAAATATTAATATCAACAAAACCTTTAATGAGTAAATCTCCCCCCACTTATTCAACCATTCCTCAAAAAGAGTTTCACACTGAAATTTTACATGGCACTGCTTCTGGATTTTTTGCTGGATATCTCACTGGTGCCTGTAAGGTTTATCTGTATGTAAATCCAAGTCTGGCCATGAAATCAGACTAAGACATCAATCACCCACATTGTTTAGCGAACACTGGATTGGATCAGACATAGAAATAAAAATTGCCTTCCTTATACTTAAGATCCTGTTTCATTAACTTCCATTTGATCGCAGCAGAATAATAATTATCCAACCATCCATTAATCACGGAACCTGTTCAGTCAAATCTTAGATACTGCTGTCACTATTCATATATAATGGAAGTGTATTTTTTTTTTTTAAATATATTAAAATGAAAAAGGGTGCTTGCTTTACCTCACACCAATTCACCATTATTTATTAAAGACCTACACGGATGTACTTTAGTATTTTACTACTCTGCCACTGCACATCGCTTCCCAGATTAGCCTACTTGTTAGCTTTTACTGTTATTAGTAAAACAGACACCTGCTTCTTAAAGTTCACTCTTGAACCGGAGAATTAATTTGACTGCTGCTTTGTGCTGAAACTGTTACGTGTGCTGCACAACAAGCAAATGGCAGTCCCTTTTTGCAATAAAAGCAATATAACTGCCACATATCTGACTTTCCTTTTGGTATTATGACAGCTTTAAAAATCAGTTTTAAAGAGCCTTTCCAATGTCAGTAATGCTCACTTTAGCTATCTTAGCCAACATGTAGTTTTACACAGGGTCTGCGTTTCAGGTGGCTAGAGCCATAAGAAAACAATAAGCTGTAATAAAAATATCTATTAAATGAAAAAATATGGGGTCAAGACGTGATCATCTCAGAGAGACACTTTGAGGCCCTGCAAGACGTCTTGCATGTTGTGCCCTACTTACAAACAATTTCTCAGAGACACTTTAATGTCCCACGAGACAAGGAAGTGAGGCAAAAGGACAGCTGCTGTACAGGTTTTTAAATAATCGGCACACGGCACGACTTGCAAATCATGCAACATGGCAGCAGCAGCAGCAGTAAGCCAGCAGCTGATCCATCTTTAGCGTGCGTTCAGCAGCCCCCCCAACAACGCTAGAGGCAGAGATGTGAAGTGGCTAGCATGAAGCGCGCCCCCAGGAGTGGGGGTTGTGGGGTGGGTGAGTAGGGGGCACAGCCCCCTAGTATTACATATTTAAAACATATATATTCTTGCTATACAAAACATGCATTTTGAGTCCATATTAATAAAAAATAGTGAGGTCTACTTGTGTATGTAGTTGTGGTCAGCATACATTTACTTTTAACAACTCCAATTATGTGAACTAAGAAAATTCTAGTATCACAGAATGGAACGACATATAAACTAAATAACTGGTTTTAAATGTAAAGCAGGAGATACACATTTTGCTCAGGAACAAAAATAAAAACTCTTCCAATTTCAAAGTCGCTTTATCCAATCCAGGGCAGTGGAGGGTGAAGGCTCCACAACACCATGGAATGCACTGACAGGGCAGACTCATAAAAACACCCCAAGACTCCTCCATTAATTTAAAGTTGCCAGTGAACTTATTCTCCAGGAGCCATGAGGCAGAAAAGCTAATCACTGCTACCAGATGTTTCCATTATGCTGCCAGGGTCCTTCTTATTGTTGCAGTCCATACAGGATGAACGGAATTTATGTGTGGGATTAATCCTAATGCGTCAACTCCTCAAAATCATATTCCAACAAAATTCAGATGATCAGACTGTTTGGCCCGTCACAGAACGTTTATGATTTATGAATCACCTGTCTTAGAAACCAGACTATTTTTTTGGTTCTTGGTCTTCATCAATTATGTTTCTTTTTAAGTAAAAATGCCTGTGATGAAGAGTTATTGGTTTGTTTGTTGTTTTTTTTTAAGATTTTGCCCCTTCGATTTCCACTACACTCTACAGTAGTTTTACCTGTAAATTTTGTAGCAGCCTCAATGTGTTTTTTCACTTGCACAGCGAGTTCCCTAGTTGGGGTCAAAACAAGTCCCAGTAATGGCTTCTTTGTATTGGACTTGGCCGTTGTCTCTTTTCCTTCAAAATCAAACACCACATTATCGACTACTTTAACGCAGCCCAGCTGATCTGGTTCTATTTCTTCCTGATTGTCATCACCCTCTTCTTCTGTGGTATCACTTGCCGCTTCACTGACTTGGTCACATGTCTCTTTCAAATCATCTTGGCTTTCAAAACTTTCCTCTTCTGCGCTTTTTCCCTCGCTCAGCTGTTTCCACTCCAAGATTGAATGGATCATTGGAATGCCATATGCTAGAGTCTTCCCACTACCTTAAATGACAACAAATACAAAGAAAGAAGTAATTATCCACTATATTTTTGTAATATAAAATTCCACTTCAATGGTACTGTATATAATTATTGGGGGAAAAAGCTTTGAAATAATAAACGCACATTAAACAAATGGGAAATAACTCGTTAATATTTCTGGTAGTTTTTGCTGTCTTTGCTAAATGCATTCATGGATTGTCTAAAAATATTCATTCAAATTAAAGGATCATGGAGAGCTTAAAGAAAAGTGATACAGAAATATTCTCATGATTAGACTGATGATGAATACTTACCTGTTTCTGCTGCCCCAAAGACATCCCTCTTATCTCTAATTGCAGAAGGCAAAGTCAGAGCTTGAATTGGGGTTGGTGAATCAAAACCCAAGTCACTTAATGCGTGAAGAACTGGTTCAGGAACAAACAAGTCCTTCCATGCCGACATATCAGATTGTGGACATTGTGGTGGAGGGGAAACAGCTCTCATTGTCATATTTTCTTGTGCCTGCCCTGTTGCAGAGGTACGAGGTTCAGCCGCTTTCTTCTGTTGCTTTTTCTTTTTCTTTGATACCTGGCTAGAATCTGATTTGCTCTTATTGTCGCTGTCCAAAGCCTGACACAAGTCAATTGCTTTTTTGTCCTTCTTTTTTCTTTTCTTTGGTGGGTGTGCCGAGTCAACCAATTCTTCTTCATCGGTGTCATTTTTCTCCACAACCAACTTTTCTTCAACATTTCTTTTCCTTTTTACTTCCTTCTTCACTTTCTTGGAAGAATGAACTAATCTATAGTCTTTGAGTTCTTCAAAACAAACAAGGCCGCTCCCACCCTCTGATAAAATGCTTGGATCTAAATCTACGGGAGCCCAATGTCCTTTTTCCTGGATTTCACAGTTCACAAAACCAGAGCGGAATCTCTTCTTCGAAGTTTTGACCTTCATGATGCCTGGTGAAGGGAACAGAAAAACTAGCAGGTAAGCAGTGCTTGGCCGTCTCATTGTACTCCACCATCCACCAAAACAATGCTACAAATGTAAAAACTGTACAAATCAAACTACAATTTAAAGAGCAAAACCCATCATGCAAACTGAATCCAATTTCTAAATAGGAAAAAAAAAAACTTTGGAGATGACAAATCATTTAAAAGGAATGTCACTGCAGGGTGACTGGTATAAAATGCTTATTAGTGTTAGTCAATGGATGTAAACTAAATTAAACATTACAAGGCCTAAATTTATTCCACTTTTTTCCCTCATTTCTAGCTGACCTGACATGTAAGGCTGATCATACCACAGATGACTGCCTGCCAAAGATCAACAGGATGTGTAGACGTTTACTGAGGGAGTGCAAAGTTAAGTTAAAGGGTTGGCCTGGACGTTAAGCATGTGAAGCAAAGGTGGGAGACTGACTGCCAGACGAGGTGTACGGTGATCCCTCGTTATATCGCACTTCGACTTTCGCGGCTTCACTCTATCACGGATTTTAAATGTAAGCATATCTAAATATATATCACAGATTTTTGCTGGTTTGTGGATTTCTGCGGACAATGGGTCTTTTAATTTATGGTCCATGCTTCCTCAGTTTGTTTACCCAGTTGATTTCATACAAGGGACGCTACTGCAAGATGGCTGAGAAGCTACCCAATCAGAGCACGTATTACATATTAAATAAAACTCCTCAATGATATACGATATCTTCCCGTGCGGTGCTTCGCATACTTGAAAGCCCAAACAGCACGTACTGATTTTTGATTGTTTGCTTGTCTCTGTCTCTCTCTGACATTCTCTGCTCCTGACGGAGGGGCTGTTCGCACACTGGCCTAGAGGACACGGACGCTCCTCTAAAAAATGCTGACAGACTACCTTCACATTGCTGCCTTCCTTGCAGCTGCTTTATCCGGCGGTGCCTCGCATACTTAAAAGCCCAACAGCACGTATTGATTTTTGATTGTTTTGCTTTTCTCTCCCTCTCTCTGACATTCTCTGCTCCTGACGCGCACTCCTTTGAAGAGGAAGATATGTTTGCATTCTTTTAATTGTGAGAAAGGACTGTCATCTCTGTCTTGTCATGGAGCTCAGTTTAAACTTTTGACTAAAGGGTGTTCTTTCATGTCTAGAAGGCTCTAATAATGTTAAAAAACATATTTAGAAGGCCGTAAACAGGTTTTCTATGCTCTATCTGCCAAAATATTCGATTTATAAATAAAGAATCCTACTTCGCTGCGGTGGGTTGGCACCCTGCCCGGGATTGGTTCCTGCCTTGTACCCTGTGTTGGCTGGGATTGGCTCCAGCAGACCCTCATGACCCTGTGTTTGGATTCAGCGGGTTGGAAAATGGATGGATGAATCCTACTTCGTGGAAATTCATTTATCGTGGCAGAGTCTGGAACGGATTAACCGCTAAAAAAAACGAGGTTTGACTACATTGGAGGGGCTGACGCTACAGAACACAGGAGTGGATTTTGTCAGTCATATCAAGTACCTACGAATAATAAATTGGACTGCTCTGACAACACTGTGGTGCCGTACAAGAAGGGCCACAGCAGAATGGACTTCCTGAGAAGACTCGGGTCTTTTGAAGTATGCAGCAAGCTGCTGGAAATGTTCTACCAGTTCATAGTATCCAGTGTGGTGTTCTATGCTGCAGTCTACTGGGAAAGTAACTTAAGCTCAAAAGAAGCACAATGCCCTGAACAAACTATCAGGAAAGCCAGTTTCATCACAGGGTGAACCCAGGACCCACTGGAAGCTGTTGTGGAAAAAGAGGATGGTGGCAAAATTAGTTTTAATCATGAAAAACACCTTTAGCCACCGGCTCATTCTACCACAGTGTGCTAAGAAGCACCTCTGGGGGGCTTTTCCGCCCTCTCTTATAAGGCAATTCAATGCTTCCTTCCAACATACTCTTTAAGCTCATTTTGAAATATCTGCACAATATACATTTATTGATTGATTGCCTGTATTATTTGTCTTGCGAGTCTGTATCCTTGTTTTTTTTATGTTTCTGCTGCTATATGTGTCTGAATTTGCCCTTGCGATTAATAAAGTTTATCTACTATAATTGAATCAAATTGAAATAAATAAATAAATAAATAAATATTGCCTCTAAGGATGCCAAACGACAACAGAAATCAATTTTGTACAACAGGGAAAACCAGGTAAATGCCAATTAAATAGTGCTGATGGTGGTTTGACAGGCGAGGAATGACCACTCCTCTGTGCATTTCTTTTCACAAAATGAATTTTATAAGGTGTGCATTAATATAAATCCATCGTATGACACCAGAAAGTACAAATTCAAGTATGACAATCAGTACACAATGTTAAACACTTCATCACAGGTTCCAGCTTTGTGACGCTCATGACGTACAGTTTCTGCTGAGACTTCATCACAGAAACGCGAATTCAGCGCGAATAAGAAGGTTATTACAGTGTAATTCGGTGGCATTTTTGGCATAAAAATGAGCTGGGATCCTGTCAAAATGTTTCTTACAAGTGTTCGCCAATGAAGTTGACCAGCAGGACCACAACAAGCCCCGTCCCTGTAACTGGGCGCTTCGGTGTCTACACGTTCAAATGCACATGTAAAGTCGCCGAGATGACTGCACCGCTGATAAGCACCGGTCGATACCGCAGCTCGTGCAGATGTTGGCGTATGACACTACATCCATTGCTACTTTCGGTAAAAACACATTAAATCAATGTCTTGACTGCTTCGTATAAGTTAAAATCTTTTACATACTTCGTTTTCCAGTAGTTTTCACAGGACTCGCAGTTAGTATTAAGTAGCTAACTTCAGTCCCGTCTACCTTAACTACGTCTTAAAAAATCAAGTTTTAAGACAAAACGTAACACTTTCAGGCGCTCTTTAAGAAAAACACAAAAGTCGAACACAACAAGTTCACTCCTATACTGAACATTAAAGAAAATTTTAAAAGCCTTTATGTTACCTGTTTTGGAAACCGAACGCAAGATCTTCACCTCGCAGGAAGCGCTACTCGAAGACCCACGTGGAGCCGACGGTGACGGCTAGTCACGTGACTGTGACGTACGACCTCTCAAAAAACTTTATTAACTTCAGTGTATGGAGTGTGCAGACACTAACGTACAGTATCAGTCATTTTAATGTTTGTCGGACTTTTTCGTGTTTTTTATTTTATACATAGATTCTTTGACTGTAATCTATTATATGTTGTATATATTTCAATATTAGCGTGACTTGATTCTTTCTGTTATGATTAAATTTGCTGCACGCCGTAGAGTGACCAAGTTTTCAAAGAACCAAAAAGCAGGGACACTTTTGTATTGCGTGACCAGCTTGTCATGGTTCCAAGACGGGACACAACTTATTAATCAAGTGAGTGTTCCAGATGCGAATAAAATTGAAAAGCTGGGGGGTTGCCCACCATTGCGTTTCTAAAAATGGGACCGAAGGGTGACCAGACGTCCTCCTTTTTTAACATGGTTTCCTCCGTTCTCCAGGCACTCCAAAAATTCGTTAAAATGTCCTCCTTTCACAGAATCAAGAATCACGAACAGTTGACCGTTTTTGACTAATTACATATGATATATACCGAGAGTGAGCAGCCTTCGGCCATTCTCCATTCATCCGCGTGACATTACGTTACGTATCACGTTATCAATAATTGTGGCATCAAGTGGCGGCAACGCTGTTTTATATTCTGTTTCCGCCCGACGGCGCAACGGACAGCGGTTAGCGGTTGATTGTCTAAAAAAAGTGATAAATAAGACGTTTTTGTAAAAATAAAATGTCAACAGAAACAGAAAAGTCTAAAACCGAAAAGAGAAAATGCAAGTTTTCTGATCTTCACAAGACGAAATATCCGTGTTTTGAGGCAGGACGAAATGAAACCGAAGCGAAATGCGTGGTGTGCGATTCCTACGTGTCCGTCACTAAATTGTAACCACTATATGTCACGTTTGGTAACCGTGGAGTTAGAAAATATATTTGGTAATTTTTTTGTCCTCCTTTTTGGCTGTCGGTGTCCTCTTTTATAGCCGAACCCATCTGGTCGGACATTTCAAGTGGGATGGGATGCATAAAAAATAGGTCAGCCTAATCGGGACAAATAGCTAGGTGGTCAGCCCAGGGACTATGTCTCCCGGCTGGCCTGGGAACGCCTTGGGATTCTCCCGGAAGAGCTGGAAGAAGTGGCCGGGGAGAGGGAAGTCTGGGCCTCTCTGCTTAAGCTGCTGCCCCCGCGACCCGACCTCGGATAAGCGGAAGAGGATGGATGGTCAGCCCAAGATGAGGTAAAGATTTACGGCATGGGTGTTTTAGTGGTCCATGCCCCCTTCAGATGTTATCCTGCTCAATATCCGTATTGACTCAGAGGGGTTTATCAGGGTAGTTTGGTTTTGTTAGTCTGATGGGTGTGAGTGGTGCTGCCGCAGTAGGGTTTGGCCTCACAGGCTCAGAACACAGATGGATGGATGTGTTCGAAGGAGGTCCTCAGTTACTCAAGGTTACAAAACTGAATTAACGCATCACAGTGGAGACATTAACATTATAAAGTGTGTCTCTTCACTAAGCTATTACAATACAGGTTTAAGGTGTGAAAATTTCCTGGCAGCACTGACTGAAATGCAGAGGTTAAACCCAAATGAGATGTATTTTGTTTCATTAGCAATTATTTTTTTTTATCTACCTATAAGGTTTTTTAGATGTGCTTGGTGAAAGCCACTTTTCCTTTATCATCGATATTTAAAAATGTAGATACAGTTATCAAATAGCCATTGATTATAACCGGGACATTTTCTTTATCACTTTGCAATCAAGAGAGCTCTTTATTCATGACATACTATTTTGCCGATTTTTATATTGCACATGTGGTCCAAGTGCATGTATGTCTCACATTTCTGTATCTTGTTAAACAAAAGCATCCAGTCCCCATTATTAAGTTCATTTAAACATTTCAGGTTAGCAACATATTTCTATAGCACATTTTCATGCAAAGGATGTCATTCAAAGTGCTATACATGATGTCAAAGGAATAGTTAAAAGCAAAGAAAGTAATGATAATGAATGAATAACATAATAAGTAATCCACACTTACTTAAGATACAGTGGTGTGAAAAACTATTTGCCCCCTTCCTGATTTCTTATTCTTTTGCATGTTTGTCACACAAAATGTTTCTGATCATCAAACACATTTAACCATTAGTCAAATATAACACAAGTAAACACAAAATGCAGTTTTTAAATGATGGTTTTTATTATTTAGGGACCTACATGGCCCTGTGTGAAAAAGTAATTGCCCCCTTGTTAAAAAATAACCTTACTGTGGTGTATCACACCTGAGTTCAATTTCCGTAGCCACCCCCAGGCCTGATTACTGCCACACCTGTTTCAATCAAGAAATCACTTAAATAGGAGCTGCCTGACACAGAGAAGTAGACCAAAAGCACCTCAAAAGCTAGACATCATGCCAAGATCCAAAGAAATTCAGGAACAAATGAGAACAGAAGTAATTGAGATCTATCAGTCTGGTAAAGGTTATAAAGCCATTTCTAAAGCTTTGGGACTCCAGCGAACCACAGTGAGAGCCATTATCCACAAATGGCAAAAACATGGAACAGTGGTGAACCTTCCCAGGAGTGGCTGGCCGACCAAAATTACCCCAAGAGCGCAGAGACGGCTCATCCGAGAGGTCACAAAAGACCCCAGGACAACGTCTAAAGAACTCCAGGCCTCACTTGCCTCAATTAAGGTCAGTGTTCACGGCTCCACCATAAGAAAGAGACTGGGCAAAAACGGCCTGCATGGCAGATTTCCAAGACGCAAACCACTGTTAAGCAAAAGAACATTAGGGCTCGTCTCAATTTTGCTAAGAAACATCTCAATGATTGCCAAGACTTTTGGGAAAATACCTTGTGGACTGATGAGACAAAAGTTGAACTTTTGGAAGGCAAATGTCCCGTTACATCTGGCGTAAAAGGAACACAGCATTTCAGAAAAAGAACATCATACCAACAGTAAAATATGGTGGTGGTAGTGTGATGGTCTGGGGTTGTTTTGCTGCTTCAGGACCTGGAAGGCTTGCTGTGATAGATGGAACCATGAATTCTACTGTCTACCAAAAATCCTGAAGGAGAATGTCGGCCATCTGTTCGTCAACTCAGGCTGAAGCGATCTTGGGTGCTGCAACAGGACAATGACCCAAAACACACCAGCAAATCCACCTCTGAATGGCTGAAGAAAAACAAAATGAAGACTTTGGAGTGGCCACTGTCAAAGTCCTGACCTGAATCCAATTGAGATGCTATGGCATGACCTTAAAAAGGCGGTTCATGCTAGAAAACCCTCAAATAAAGCTGAATTACAACAATTCTGCAAAGATGAGTGGGCCAAAATTCCTCCAGAGCGCTGTAAAAGACTCATTGCAAGTTATTGCAAACGCTTGATTGCAGTTATTGCTGCTAAGGGTGGCCCAACCAGTTATTAGGTTCAGGGGGCAATTACTTTTTCACACAGGGCCATGTAGGTTTGGATTTTTTCTCCCTAAATAATAAAACCATCATTTAAAACTGCATTTTGTGTTTACTTGTGTTATATTTGACTAATGGTTAAATGTGTTTGATGATCAGAAACATTTTGTGTGACAAACATGCAAAAGAATAAGAAATCAGGAAGGGGGCAAATAGTTTTTCACACCACTGTACATATATAACTGTAGAGTCCTTATATTGTTTTTCAATTCTCTAAAGATGAGCCTGATGATAAGGTCAGAGGGACAGTAGGATAGAAAAAATAAAAAATATTCCAGTTAAGGTGGACGGAAAAAAAAAAAAAAACGGCCAAAAGATCACTCAGCCCCAACTGTGCATTTTACCTAACCCTAACCTAAATGTTAATTCCTTTTTGTTTTTTAGACTTCATCCCAGAGGATTGAACGCAGTGCATTTCATGGCAAGTTGGGGTATCCACTTTCACTCAGACATCACAGGTGGCTCCACAAGACTTTGACCCAGCAGAATGGCACTACAGAAGAACCGGAAAAGAAAACGGAGAAAGGTAACGATTCATAAAGACTGCAGATTCATTGAAGGGTATGACAATTTCATGTATGTCTAGTTTATTAAAAGCAGAGCCAAAATGCAGGTACGAAAAAGCTAAATGTTTAAAAAAGCAGGTTTTTGGAGGTTTTTAAAATGATGTTAGGCTGGCGTACCTCTATCGGGTAAGTATTCCAGAATTTTGGCGCATAACAACAAAATGCTGCCTCACCACTTCTTTTTTGTTTGGTTTTTGGTATTATAAGCAGACCACCATTAAAAGATCTAAGTTTATGACTTTCGAATGTAAAGGGGACAGGCTTTCCAAAATATAGGACAGGTACGATTATTTAAGGCTTTATACAATATTGGCAGTATTTTAAAGTCAATTCTAAAGGACACTGGTAACCACTGCAGTAATGCTAAGACTGGTGTGACGTGCTTAGATTTTCTTTTTCTGGTTAGGATCCTTGCTGTGGCATTCTGGACTTGCTCTAACTGTATTTGCAGCATCGCATGCAGGAGACGAGAACCTTCCATGTGATCCATGACAGGACACACAGCTGCACTTACTTAGCCATTATTGAGGAATATTACAGCCAAAATTAAATAAATGCACAAGTAAATAAATGTATTGAGAAATGTAACACTAAATACATAAAAGCACAAGCAAATGTGTACATAAATAATTATTTAAACGTTTCATGGAATATGCCTTTTCTTTGTGTACTTAATTATTGCCCCATCATTTATTTATGTCAATGACAGACAGACAGAAACAGTTCAATTTTGGTTTCATCAGACCAGAAAATCATGTTACTCACAGTCTCAGAGCTCTTTAGGTTTAAACGTCAGGTGAAAAACGTTTCTGTTTTAACAATGTGTTTTTACATAGTGTCAGGGATGCCAGGGGCCATGACCTGGCCGGGACGCCATGAGGGACCGGATGTGGGTCTGTGCCCACCCTGGATCACGTGGGGGTCACCTTCCTGGTTGCTTTGGGGGCCACGGGTACAGGGCATGGAAGCTCCACCCTGTAGGGGCCCGTGGTCACCGCCAGGAGGTGCCCCAATGCCTTGGGGACCTGTTACCCCAGTACTTCCGCCACACCAGGAAGTGCTGGGGGGAAGAATTAGGACGGCGCCCGGAGAGCTGCCGGGAGGACAGCCGGCACTTCCGCCACGCTGGGGCGTGGCCAGAAGAGGAATGCCGGGAACACCTGGGGCTCATCCGGGGACTGTATAAAAGGGGCCGTCTCCCTTCATTCGAGGCTGGAGTCGGGAGGAGGAAGGACGAAGCTCAGGAGAGCCGTGGAGGCGGCCCGAAGAAAGGCATTGTGGCCAGGACTGTGATTGGGGTATTTGTGCACGTGACTGGGGTCTGAGTGACCAGTGAACTGGGGTCTTTGTGACCAATTGTTGTAAATATTGTAGAATAAACGTGTGGTGGTGTTTTAACAACATGTCCGCCTGCCTGTGTCCGGGCCGGGTTCACAATAGATTGTTGTAGACACGGCACACACATGAAATGTATGTGTTCCAAATAACAATCTATTATTTTCCCTCTAAAACTCCAGCACTTCACTCCAAATTAATCAGGGCTTGAGCTGGGAAAACTTCTTGCCCTTTCTGCGCTGGGTGGGGGAATGGTATAGCAGGCTGTTTGCTGCTTGTGTTGGTTGACACATTTACAAGACAAAAGATGCTGACAGAGAGGTGCGAAGGGATTTAAGGTGGGACAGATTTACAAGTTTTTTTGTAGGCTTTGGTAATTCTAGTGTTAATAAAGAAAAGAATCAATTCAGAGGAATGAATCCTTAAAAACTGGGATATTAAAATGAAGGGAAAAAAATGTAATTAGCAGTTAAAACTGCTCGCTGATTAGGAAAATGGCTAGAATGAAAATCTGCAGCCACTGCGACCCTCCAGGCCTGGAGTTCGACACCCCTAATATAGTGTAATTCACTACAAAATAATAATTAAAATAAAAATGAAGTTTATTAAAGTATCATGGAGACTAGCCATAAACAAAAAAATGCTCAAATTAAGGATGTTTGATTCTAAATATATCTCTCTATTATAAAAGAAAATCTTCAGATGAGACTATTGCCAAGAGATTTGTTCAAGTCTCACCCTCCTCTCAACCATATTTAATCACTCCCATGGTTCTCTCATCTCTCATTCTAGTGAATGCTTTTGTCAGACATAGTTTCTGCACTCTCAGCTCTTATACATTTTTACATTTTCCTCACTTTAAGTTCCCAACAAAAGAAGACCCATTATGTCCAAATCTTATTGAAGAATTTCATCCAGAAGGGTTATCAACAGAAGAAAGGAGTACTTGGGCAATCCTAGCACTGAGAAACAATGAAATCAAACAAATTAATGCAAAAATTGTTGATTGGTTACACGGCAAATTGGTTAAATCCATATCAATAGACTATGCTGAAACAGTTGGTGCGGAAGATGAAAACATCAACTTACAATATCATAATGAATATCTACAACCGTTAACACAATTCATTATTCCACCGGCCGAATTACTGTTGAAAGAAGGATGTATCGTAATGTTATTGCGTCATTTATGTCTGAGTTATGGGCTGTGCCATAGGACAAGATTAGTTGTATTTCAAATTGGTCGAACAATTCTGACATGTAAAATTTTAACAGGCGACCAGAAAGATAATGTAGTACATCTTTCGCAGATAACATTAGGCACCAAAGGAGATCTTGATATGCCATTCATATTAAAACATTTACAGTTTCCTGTTAGAATAGCTTTTGTTATGACAATTAACAATTCACAGGGAGAAACATTCGAAAAAGTCGGTTTATTTATTAGAGAGAAAGAAACGATATTCACTCATGGGCAGTTATATATTGCGTTGTCACGATGTAAGTCCGGAATCAAAATTCAATGCGATATTGAAAAGTTAATTAAAAAAAAATAGTTTTTATGGAAGTTTTATAGTAAAAGTGTAAGTTTGAAAAATATTTGCCTGTTAATTTCAAAGCCAAACGGAACTAAAACGTATAATGCAACAAATACCTCTAATGAAACATGAAAACATAATTTACTTTCAAATTATTATGTTCTACTATTTTTTACTATGGTTAATTACTCACTGTAATGTAAAATAGTTAGGTCTCTTAAGCATGTGTAACAATTCCCATGAAAATAATAATCTGTTTAAATAGTACATCCGCTTCCCCAAACGCGTGTATGGCAGATCTGTGAAGTGGCTGGCGTGCAGCACACGCCCGGGGGTTGGCGAGCAGGTGGCAGAGCCCCCTACTTTAATATAAAATAATTATACAACACTGCTAATGTTTATAACATAAATTAAAATGTTCCCAATATTACTGCTGCACTTAAGCTGTACTTGACAGTGCCTGTCGTGAGCTGTCAAACAGAAAGATATTTTTCAACGCTACCCTTTATAAAGAACAGTTTTTCCATGACTGTAGAGCACTTGAATTCTTTATACATATTTTCTCTACAAAATGACATTGCAAGGATGCTCTCATGTATGGGAGGTTTTTCTGCAAAAAAGGGAATGAAAAAAAATAATAAGAAAATGGAATCTCTCTTTTATATTTCGTTTTTAAAGTCTATGCGCAACAAGGCCGCAAAAATTAAAAATAAAATGACATAACACCTCGTGCAATTTCAGTTTCAGCCTGAACGGCAATGAAGCTGCAAAAATGAAAAGTGAAATGCAAATAAGTACTAGTGCCAC
Organism: Polypterus senegalus; assembly: GCF_016835505.1. Taxonomy (NCBI): domain Eukaryota; kingdom Metazoa; phylum Chordata; class Cladistia; order Polypteriformes; family Polypteridae; genus Polypterus; species Polypterus senegalus. The sequence continues at coordinate 22,104,998 of NC_053171.1, forward strand.
CTACTGTTCATTGAATTTTCATGATGAAGGTAATTTCATTGAAATAATTATCTGATCACATACATATACAAATTTAAAGATAATATGAAACAACAATATAAAACAGTTTGTCGACCCCTACATTACACAAAGGCCGGGGACATACTTAACGCTGTGCGACATGTGCGCTTGAGGATGATGCTGCTATGCAAGCAGTGAGTGTACTGACTATACTTGCACACGTACTTTAAGTAAATCTGGAGGAATCCACCAGGTGGCAGTGTGAGAATAATCACAGTGAGAAAACAACATCCTGTTTCACTGTGTTGGAAGTTGAGGGAAGAAAGATGTTAAAGATAAAAATTGATCACACTAAGCCAAACAGTATAGAAAAGTGTGATCAATTGGGTTTGTGTGGGCCCCATTCCTATTTTTGCCTTAGGCCCCCAGAAAGATCAAATCCGCCTCTGACTACATCCGTGCAGCTCTTGAAGCGGCTCTTGGCCTTTGCTAAGGTATTCTGAGGTGACCTGGGTGCAGCCTGCCATATCTGTAGCTCAGCAGGGACAGCGAACGGCCCTTGGCCTCTGTTGTGTTTGAGATGTGATAATGAGTAACGGTTAGAAGAGGTAAGTATAGCGGTGTGCACGAATAAAGCAAGGTGAATAATTCAGGAAATTCCAGTATTGTCCACTACAGTAATATAAAACAAACAATAAGGAGCAGTTTTTCATGATAAAACACTTTTTACAGTTATAGGTTACTCCTGATAAGAGTTTAATACAATTTAAACACAAAGCCTGTCTGTTTGGTCATAAACTAATTCTTGAGAACACTGTAAACATATAAGGCAGCAGACAGAAAAAGGTTTGGGGATGACCACCCTGTATACTTGAAAATATGGCAAGCAAAAGGAAAACAACATCTTTACAGACAGGAGTCCAAAACAGAACTGAACTAACAGAGTGAGTCGGATCAATAAATATGACAGAAACAGGAAGCGATGTTATCAGAAGGTGGGTTCTGGGAGCAGGAAGTGATGTTGTCAGAGGGTGCCGGAATTGGCATAGACATAGAATTACTAGACGCCGCATGACCAGCAGCATCGTGCGTCAACGTCGCCGCCATATTGCAAGTGGCACCGCTGTGGAGTGAAGGAATGGATAAAGATGCCTCACGCATGTGCTGCTTGGGATTGTACAAACCGCTGTATGCTCCAAACCAGATCCTGGGGATTACATTTCGTAGGTAAGGCTGAACAATTGTTTTGGTAATATTTGGCTATTAGAAAATCCCGTTTTATAATCTTAACTTTAGCTACGCCAGCTAAGCTAGCAAAGTTATACATTTATGTGCTCAAGTGAGCCTCCAAACAACGTTTTGGCTAAACGTATTTAGTCACTAACTATCAATCAATCAATCAATCAACATTTATTTATATAGCACATATTCATACAAAAAAATGTAGCTCAAAGTGCTTTACAAAATGAATAGAAAAATAGAAGACACAATAAAAAATAAACATAAGTCAACATTAATTAACATAGAATAAGTAAGTAAGGTAATTTATAATTAATAATTAATTTATAATTGCCATAATTACACTATAGAAAAACGGAATATTTCCTATGTAAAAAATATTTTCCCTTTAAGCTCAACACCAGTACACCAGACTTAGATGTAGACTTATTGAATCAAACCAAATTGATAAGAACAAACAATAATGTAAAAAGGAGAATTCTTACTTCTAAAACACAAGGCTGAATGATGAGTGATTTTTTTTATTAAGAGAATTTACCAAGTACATATATGGCATCACACAAGGCTTAAAAAGTGTCCCTGGTCTGTCAGGATTGGAACAACTGACAACATTAACACAGCAAATTATTGACTTAAGAATCCTGAATGCTGTCCTTTTCTCCACTTCCTCTTTTGACTGCACTGTATAGATCAGACACAGTGATTGGATAAAATGCACTCTAATTCAGTATTTCATGGAAACTGGAACTCTGGCCAAAACAAAATCAAAAATTCATAAAATAGCAATAGGCCATGCCATGAAAAGGTATCTGTTCCAAGTGGTTTTCTACATATCTTTTACAACTGTTTTGTCAAACAGTCAGCCATAAACCCAGTATTAGGTAAAAGCTGGTCTATGCGAACAGATATCTATGAAAGATATGCAACATCTGTGTGCACTACTTAAAAGTAATGGCCAACTTGAATGCCACTATCAGCAGTAACAACTCAAACCAGGGGATATTAATCACTCTCCCACATATCACTTTTGCAATTCACAGCAAGAGTATCAGAAATGAAGTCTTTAAAAGCAATTATGGTATACCTACCAGGAGTGATGCATAAGGGAGTACACATTTTCCTGTAGCAAAAATAGCAATCTTGCAGTCTCTCTCAGTATACATTTACAGTTAAGCCTATAAATATTTGGACAGAGACAACTCCCTTCCAATCCTGGCTCTGTACACCACCACAGCGAACCCCAAATGAAACAACTCAGACTGTAGATTGTTGGTAGCTGTTAACAGCTAAAAAGCTGTCCTGTGATGTGTTCCATGCTAGTTTGGTAACAGATACTGTTCCGGCATCATATGATCAAAGCTACCACTTGCTGCATGATGTAATATGAATTTATTTCCTTGAAAAATGAATGTGTGTCTATTTGTTTATTTGGATTAGTCAGCAGTAGACATCCATTGTATTAACCAAAGCCTAGCAGTCTGCTTAACTTAATTGTCCAGTGTCTGTCCGTCCACTGGAAGTAGAGGGGGAAATGTAATTTTTTTAAAATGTACCACCTGAAACACAATGTCAGATGGAGTTCTGTTCTTTGTGACAACAATAAACGTACTGTCCTTCCTTCACCGGGCCTTCAAGCAGCTGTTTATGAATTTCCTAAGCTGGCTTGGATCCTGGAGACATTTGGACAAGAAGGTAGAACCGGAAGAACGGCTTTTAAAGATCTCAATTCCCTTTTCAGGTCTCCTTCTGATGCCCAAAAAAAGGAGAGCGAGAGTTGCCAATAAAAAAAAATGTAGAAGGAAAAGTGGAATTGAAATTCCACAAGTAGCCACTAGAGGTCAGTGCAGCCTTTATAGTTAGCATTACGAAAATGGCCAGCAATCCCTGCAAATGCAAGGAGCCACATGAAATGTTGTTACACCACTCGTCAGCACATTGATTCCTTATTTAGATCATTTTTCTTCCTGTACTTATGTGTCATTGGAATATAAGCAGCACACGGCTAATAAGAGTGGCAGCACGATAAGAGATAAACAACATGACTCCTTACCTTCTGTCTTGGGGCTGTTAGCCCATTTGCTTTGCCTTCACTACTCCCTAAAAAACTGAGAAGACTTTCACTCCCTTATAGAGTTTCCAACTTCTTCTCCCAAAACTTAAGCACAGGCACTTTTAGCTCACATAGCCTGGGAAGAGAACTTGTATCAGCCATCCATCCATTCATCGTCAGATGTACTTAATCAAATGCAGGGTCATCAAATGCAAGGCAGGATCCGACCCAAAATGTGGGCACCAGTATGTCACAGGGCCCACCCATATTTATAATCTCCAACCAATCTAACCTGCACATCTTTGCATTTGTACCTCAAAAACCACCACAGACATCCAGGAAGGACATGCAAACGCCACCCAGACAATGCCTGGCCAGGGGATTGGAACTCAGCATGCTGATTATGTGAGTGCCACTGAGCCAGCATGCCAGGGTTGTTTCTAGATTTGCAGAGGTCAGGGTCTCATTCCCCCTGTTTGATTGGCACACGCTGTGTTACACATTCTCATAACATAAGAACTTCCCCTTGGGGTTTCTAGTGAGTCAGATGTGTACATTGGCATGAAAATGTTTGGGCCCCTTTGTTCAATATGTCTGTTACTATGAATAGTTAAGTGAGCAGAAGATGAATTGATTTGTCTAATATGTTAGGCAAGATTACATTTTTATTTCTGTCATTCACAGGTACAAAATACCAAAAAAATGAAAAGGGCCTGAAGCAAACGTTTGGGCCCCCGACATGTCAGTACTTAGTAAGACCCCCTTTGGCAACAACCACAGCTTGTAGGCGCTTTTTGTAACTAGCTAAGAGTCTTTCAATTCTTACTCGGTGCATTTTTGCCCATTTGCTCTTGCAAAAGGCTTCTAATTCTGAAAGATTCTCGGGCCATCTTGTCTGCATTGCTCTTTTGAGATCTCTCCACAGACTTTCAGTGTTGTTTAGGTTGGGGAACTGTGAGGGCCCTGGCAGCAAACCAGTCAGCTTGCACCTCTTGAGGTATTCCACTGTAGATTGTGAGGTGTGTTTCATAGCATTATCTTCTTGTAGGACCCATCCTCTTTTTAACTTCAACTTGTTTACAGATGGTGTGATGTTTGCTTCCAGAATTTGCTGTTTTTTAATTTGAATCCATTGTTCCATTTACCAGTGACATGTAAAGCATGATTGATCCACCGCTATGCTTATTAGTCAGTGACATATTCTTTTCCTGGAATTCGGCACCCTTTCTTCTCCAAACATACAATACAATACAATACAATTTATTTTTGTATAGCCTAAAATCACACAAGAAGTGGCGTAATGGGCTTTACCAGGCCCTGCCTCTTGACAGCCCCCCAGCCTTGACTCTCTTAGAAGACAAGAAAACAACCCTTGTAGGAAAAAAAATGGAAGAAACTTTTGGGAAAGGCAGTTCAAAGAAAAACCCCTTTCCAAGTAGGCTGGGTGTGCAGTGAGTCAATAGAAGCGGGGTCAATACGATACAATACAATACACAGAACAAATCCTCAATACAGTATAAAAATAAAAATTTAACAAGTATGAAGCAGAACTTAACAGTAGATGATATCACATAATATGATTTGGATTTGTTTGGAGTCCTGGAGACCTCAGCCATCAAGCTGCCTCCTCCCATTTGGCCATTCCAAGGCTGAAACAGCACTAATCTGATGAAAGGACCCCTCTACCCCACGATTCTTGCGATCCTCCAAAAGGGATGACTTTACCTTAGGCAGGCAAAACAACTTGGCAGGTGGGCTGTTGCACCGAGTGCCACATTTGAGTACCAAGAAGAGAAACAGAATAGGTGAGGGTTAGTAACAAATTCTAACTATCATGTTACTTATGTTTTAGTGCTAATGTCTAACAACAGAGATGCAGTCTGTACAGTTAATCAGCAGCTCTAGTCAGGGTGTGCTAAACTGAAGTAGTGAGTCTTCAGCCGGGATTTATAAGCTGAGACCGAAGGGGCATCTCTTATAGTAGCAGGCAGACCAGTACACAGTTTAGGGGCCCTGTAACTAAAAGCTCGCCTTCCCACTGTTATTTTATTAATTCTTGGAATCATAAGCAGACCGGCATCTTGAGATCTTAATGTGCGCTCTGGTTTGTAAGTTATGATAAGTTCAGACAAGTAAGCCACCCTTGGCCATTTAATACTTTATATGTTAAAAGGAGGATTTTGAAATCTGCCCTAAACTTAACCAGGAACCAGTGTAAGGATTTAAGAACTGGAGTTATGTGTTTGTATTTTCTTGTTCTTGTAATAATTCTTGAAGCACATTTTGGATTAACTGGAGGCTGTATAAAGAACAGTTTGAACGTCCAGTGAACACCGCACTGCAGTAGTCAATCCTACTAGAAATAAATGCATGAATTAATGTCTAAGAATCCTGTTTATTTAGAAAGCGCCTTAATTTCCCAACATTTTTAAGATGGGAGAAACATGATTTGGCCAACTTTGTAATGTGCGCTAGAGTCAAAGAGAACTCCTAGACTGTGGGCTGATTCAGTTATACCTTTGCATATTGTGGCCAAAAAGTTCCATTTTGACTTCATCAGTCCACAGGACTTGTTCCCAAAATGCATCAGGCTTATTTAGATGTTCATTTGCAGATTTTAGGCACTGAATGCTGTGGCTAGGATGCAAAGAAGGTTTTCTTCTGCTGACTCTACCATGAGGTGTCGCTGCACAGTACTACAGTGCACCATCACTCCAGAGCGTGCTAAGTCTTCCTGAAGGCCTTTTGGAGTCAAGCTGGGTTTTTTAATTTGCCTTTCTAACAATCCAATGAGCCGTTCTTTCAGAAAGCTTTCCTTGTCTTCCAGACCTCAGCTTGACCTCCACTATTCTTGGTAAGTGTCATTTATTAATGTTCTTAATAACATTACGAACTGAGGAAACAGCTACCTGAAAACGCTTTCCTATCTTCTTGTTGGCTTCTCCTGCTTTATGAGCAGCAGTTCTTTTATTTTCCAGAGTGCTAGGCAGCTGCTACAGAGGAGCCCATGGACTGCTGATTGTTGGGACAAGGATTGAGGAGTCAGAGAATTCAAACAGCTTTGCAATTTGCATCACGCGGGGTTTCCTAATGATGACTGTGAAGAAGTCATAGTCCTAACAACGCTAATAAAGATCTGAGACCACCTTGGTAAAAGTTATCTGAGACCTCAGAAATCTTAGGGTGCCCAAACCTTTGCATGTACAATTTAGCAGAGCGAAAACAATCCACTAGTCTTGCATAAAATGCTTTATGTCTTTTGGTGACCAGTTTGTCTTCTGCTCACTTAATTAATGAAAGTAACAGATATTTTAAGCAGGGTGCCTAAACTTTTGCATGCCACTGTTTATAACATTGAATGGTGGATTGATGTGGGGGTTCCCCATGGGGCTTCTCCCGTGTCTTATCTACACTAATAAAAGGCAAAGCTCTCACTGACTCACTGACTGACTACTAATTCTCCAACTTCCTGTGTAGGTGGAAGGCTGAAATTTGGCAGGCTCATTCCTTACAGCTTACTTACAAAAGTTAGGTAGGTTTCATTTCGAAATTCTACGTGTAATGGTCATAACTGGAACCTACTTTCGACCATATATACGGCCATAGCCTGCAGCTCGGTCGCCATGTGAGGCGGAGTTGCGTCCCTCATCGTCACGCCTCCCACGTAATTGAGTGCCTGCCCATATAAGGTAGATATTCGCTGGTGAAGGACTGTGCTTATGCAAACGAAGACGAGATGGTCTAGTGTTTGGCACAAACTCAGTGAAAGTGCGAAAGAAACTTAAGTGCCGGGTCTTAGCTAACATTAAATAAAGCCGTGGACATCGCAAGATCACACAAGAGAGCGGCTCACGTGAACTGATTGTGAACGCAGTACGTAGAGAACAAGGAAGAGCTCCAAAGACCGTTAATTAAAAAACGCATTACACAATTGAGAAGGCAGCAAGCGAGTGACGCATACAAGCATATTCAGAAGTGCAGATACTGCGGCAACAAAGCACGGTGTAAACCTTAACTTTAAATTAAGTTCATAGACACGCTGCCGCTGGCGTTCCTACGACGAATACGATATTTGCGAGATACAAGTTTAATGGGAAGACACGAGGTATAAACGAGACTTTGGATCACTTTGTAATGGAGTTAAAATTGCTGGTGAAGGACTGTGCTTATGCAAACAAAGATGAGATGGTCAGGGATAGAATAGTGTTTGGCACAAACTCAGTAAAAGTGCAACAGAAACTTTTAAGTGCCGGGTCTGAGCTAAGATTAAATAATTGCTGGTAAAGGACTGTGCTTATGCAAACGAATAGAAAGCAAATGTTACGTTATTTTTAAAATGTTTCCTTTTTTTTTCATAACTTCTTTAACACACTACGCGAAGCGCGGGTGTTTTGCTAGTGTTTATATAAAATCAAATGGCTTCCCTTTTGGTGTTTTGAGCTCCTTCTAGTAGTGATGCTAGAGTCGGGGTTGATCTGCCATCAAGGTGTTCTGGGTGTGTGACCAGCGGACCGTGATGACAGCAAGGAGTCTTCCTACCATAACACCCATGATTCCAAAATGATCAAGGTGAATAACCTCCTCACTTGATGAACTAATGAGTATCTATGAGTGGAAATGACCAGGGTGAACCAACCAACCATCCATTATCCAACCCACTATATCCCACCTGCAGGGTCAGGGGGTCTGCTGGAGCCAATCCCAGCCAACACAGGGTGCATGGCGACCAGGGTGAACCCCACCCAAATTAGTGCGATGAAGAGATCGAATCTCGGGGTGAAATGAAGAATGAGAAATATGGTACTGCATTAAATGATCTGGTGTCTGTGCGCTGCGTTGTGCAAACTGTGTGATCTCCTGTCTGTTAAAGAGCCACGTAACCCAGGGGCCTGTGGAAGTTTTAATTCAGCCTTGTGATTGTGTGTAACCTGGACTGAAATATCAGGGCCTTGGTGCCATAGATCAGGTGTTTAAGCTCTTTACTGATGCCAATCCTGTATTATGCTGCTGCTGGATTATTTGAATTTCCCCTTGGGATTAATAAAGTATCTATCTATCTATCTATCTATCTATCTATCTATCTATCTATCTATCTATCTATCTATCTGTCTGTCTGTCTGTCTGTCTGTCTGTCTGTCTGTCTGTCTGTCTATCTATTCCAATCTTGGGGTCACAGGGTATATTATTGTATGTGGATGTGTGAATCTGTAAGTCTAAAATGCTAATGGTTTTGTCCATCTGATTACTCACAAACCACTGGGGATAGAACCTTGATCGGGGTCTTAATTGAAAGCTAATGACCTGATATATGCTGCTGAAACAAAAAAAAACTGGGGTAGCAGAAACCTCCACAAAGTTATCGAGAGTCTCAACTTTATTACAGTTATAACTGCTCGAGAAGGTGTCATGTCAGAAAGGCAGAGAATAGCAGTGACATCTACTGAGCATGAAGCAGATTGCAGATGGATCCTGTCATAGGAAGAAGATAAGACTGGCACCATTTGCTGAGCATCGCACTGATGGGCTAAAGCATCTATTTTAATATAAAAGCTTGGCTCCAGCAAGCCCGTCTATTTGTAATCCCTCTAGGCCGAGGCAGCAGCCTTGAGCAACGCCAGTACTGGTGAACAGCATGGAGGAGTTGTTCCTGCCAGTACACTCTGACTGGGGTCTGTTTGTCAGGTCGTCCAACACCCAACCACAGATGGTGCTGCTCAGACAAGGTCTCTGATCTTTAGCATCATGCTGGAGGTGTTGTAGGCAGAGTTTGAATCAATAAGACAGCATCCTGACGTACAGTAGGTGTTGTTCCTTCCCAGATGTCAGAGCGAAGGAGATGACATAAACCACAGCTCTATTACTCTGGTATGCAAACCGTAGCAGGGATGTCATATTAAATGTGGATCATGACCTGTTTCTCCAGATACTTCATCACCACAGAGGTTAACGCGATGGTCCCATAGTCATTCCAGCTAGAAACTGTGGTTTTCTTAAATCACAGCGACTCTATTCATAAAGACAGGGACAAGCTGAAGCTGAAGCTGAACACTGGGTGATGCATGCCTTCAGGAGACAGGATGGGATGCCATCTTGGATGGGTGGCTTTTGGCATCTGTTTGACTATTTCCTGCCTTGTCCCGATGCTCTTAGGTGTGGTCCCTAGGGGCTCTTTGCAGCTCCTCAAACTCCCAGCACACACCGGCTTGGACACAAGCTCGCTATTTACAAGGCTTTTGTTTTGTGTGAAACTCTTACTGAGGTAATAGTTTTCCATGCCACAACCGCATCACTCAGTAACACCCCGTTTCTTAAGCTCTTTGCTCCCTGTCATCTCCTTGTCTCTTCCTCCGCTCCTCACAGCAAGGTTCATCGTCCTCCTCCCGATTGTAGCTCTCAGAATGAAGCGGGGCTGCTCCTTTTATGTTAGACCCTTCTGGCATCCTGAAACTGTGGCTCAGAAACACTCCTGGATGAGGATGGAGCCCAACAAAGTAGGATTCGCTAGTCGTATCGGCGCTCTATGGTGGCACCCACGGACCCCAACACAGCTGAGCTGACAAACTCCGATTCCCAACATGCCCTGTGGGTATCTGTGGTGATATCACAACCCAGGGGGGCTGCCATCTAGTGTTCCAGGAGAAATAATGTCCTACGCTAGCTATCTCCTCATTGTGTAGATTCCTAGTACAGTTCTGGCCGGGTTGCCAGCCTATCCTCACATAAGACAGACTCCAAACATCTTTTGTCTAACCCTATGTCGGAAGAGATGGATGGATAAATGAACTGGTTGCCCTTTTTTGGGCCAGATTTTAAAACTAGGGGAAAAAAATGGGACTTTTTGTGGACACAGACAACTCTTTATGAATGTTTTATGTCCTCGTATTAACTACTGGCCTGCACTCTTAGTCGTACGAGTAAGCACAACATTTATCAGTGCAGACAGCGTAATAAGAATGTGCATAAGCTAATCACATTCGGAATGAACATTGATTTCCCACATTGGAATAATGGTGTTGTAAGCAAAAACAAAAGAGAGCAATATTAATTTTGTTTATGACATCCCAGCTCCTCTCTATAAAGCACAGAGCCTTTCACAAAGACAGTCCTGACAGAAGCCCTCATTTCACATTTTTCATGTCTGTCAGCTATCATTGTGGAAGAGTTCAGGAATCAGTCCTAAATAAATGAACACATAAAAATGCCATTTGCCGCATATTTCAGGATTCACGTCGCAGGCAATGGGGTTTCCTCACCCTGACATTGATCTGTTTGACTTAAGTAGGCATCCATCAAAAAACACATCATGCCACACTAAGACAGATGATTTATTTTGCTATCTGGAAAGGCGTCTGTTCAAAAAAACTTGGTGGAAAAAAAACCTACTGCAGCAAAATCTGAAAAGGACAAATGAAGCCTAAAGACCACTGAGGTGGCTTAGTGGTGTGGAAGGAAGCATTATGGGATTTCTGTTTAGTTTCAGGCTGTGTGGAGTTTTTATCCTTCTCGTGATGGTATGAGTTTCCTCTGAGGACTGTAACAAATCAGAGCCACGACTTTAGATTGATTGTTATGAGTTCTAAACATGGCAGAAAAAAAGAGTGCATGAGGCCTTCAAAAGACCATCAAGCAGCTCAGGACCTTCAGTGACTTGCCCAGAAGAGCCTCACCCCACATTCAGCCAGTTCTTAACTGCTTCTTGTTTGAATCAGCCTGTACAGGCCCTAAAAGGGGAGCTGACTTTAATAGTTAAACATATAAAGAGAGTCTCAAAATATTCTTCATGAAGGAGAAAAAAGCATCAAACTCTTTCTTGTGGAGATAAGAACCACCATAAATCTTGTAAGACAAAAGACAGAAGACATAATTAAATAATGGGATTGAAACAAAGCGTGTGGTAAACACAAAAGGCGAGTCATTCCCACTTCTCGATCAGGCAGACTGGCCCAGATGATTGTTCTTCCGTTTACAAGGAATTCTGGGGGAAGGAGCTGCCTGCCTCACGCTGATGAGCCACAGTCGGGTGGGAGGTGGACAACGCTTGCAAGGAGGAGTGGAGTAGGCAGTGATTTGGGAGAGACAGAGAGAAGACAAAGAGTTGCTGGGTGCTATCGTGAGCTTTATTGTACTTGTGGCTCTGATTGTGGTAAGAAACATTTGGTGTTGAAGAGTTTCCCACAATACAAATTCTCCGTGCTTTTCACTTGTGTCCGTACCTGTTTGTGTTGGGTGTTTGGGGAGCTGGAGTGCCCCCGGTTGCTACACATCTTAAATTTCTCAGTCGTTAAATGTTTTCAATTGTTTGTTCTCGCGGGATGTCCAAGTGTCTTTCTGAGGAGGTCATGTCTCTACCCAAGATTTTTTTTATATAATAGAGAGATATTTACAATTTCTTTCTATTGCCTGGTATTTAAAACAAGAGACATCAGACAGATGAGCCTCTCCTCCGTTTGTGCGGACCAAGACACCGGTGGCCCTTATTCTTGGTAGGTGCATTTTGAACACTGCACTTCCAGGTGATTTGTCATGGGGTGTCACAGAAGGACCCCACTCTCCCCTAATAATGGCGCCAATTGAAGCTCTGTCTATTTATCTATTAGTCACTGGCACTTACCACAGGAAGACCAAACCAGGATTGACTACATGCGTCATTTATCATTTACATCCTCAATCAGGCAGGGGATCAGGTTTAAATCTTTATTCACTCATTATAAATCTTAATAACAAATGTCCTTAATTCTGAAAATGTGCCACAACTGACGTAAAGCAACGGGGCAACATAAGTTTAGAGAGAAAACAGGATCAGGAGATAGCATGGAAGAGTCAGAAGGCATGGAGGAGTCGTAACTGGGGAGTCAATTTAATAAGAAAGCTCAGGATGTGCAGCCAGAATGGTGGTCAGAAGTCAGAGTCGAAAATCCTAAGTCAAAAGGGGAAGACATGATAAGAGCCAAGAAACATGAGAAGTAAATCCTAATCAGAGGACAGAAAAGAAATGTCGTTACAAGAAAGACAACATTTAAAAAACAAAATTGTGGATGTGCTGGCAGATCATAAGCCACAAAGGGCACTAGTGACCAAAGCTAAGACACAGGAGACGCAAACAGTAATCAAAAGACAGAAAAGAAACGTCGTAACCAGTAGAATCAAAATCCAACGGTACTAAATGATGCCAAGTGTTCTTCTTTCAGGAATCCAATCTTGGATGAATTAGGTACGCCGTTTTTGTAAAATGTCACTTAGTAAGGTCAGGACACACAACCTCTGAGAATCATCTCCTAGCTATGCGTCCAAGCACCCTGTCATGATTAGGTTTCACATGAATTCATTTGGTATTTACTACACCAGGTGTGCCCAATGCGTCGATCGTGATCGACCGGTAGATCGTAAAGGTAGTGCAGGTACATCACGTTGCATTCAAAAAAAATTTGAAATCATATATCCTCCCTATGACATTTGCCACTTGATTGACAAACAGGGCGGCCAGACTGAGATCTCTTCTCTTCTAACACACTGGTCATCCTGCACACTCGATCAAACGCACGAGCTACTGCAAAACTCCGGCTGCGATCTAGTTAGCCTTCCAATTTATATTGACTAAAGAAGGGATTTAAAAAAAAAAAAATTGTTTGGGGAGGGTATGGGCTGGATGTGGAATATACAGTGGGATGCAAAAGTTTGGGCAACCTTGTTAATAGTCATTATTTTCCTGTATAAATCGTTGGTTGTTACGATAAAAAATGTCAGTTAAATATATCATATAGGAGACACACAGTGATATTTGAGAAGTGAAATGAAGTTTATTGGATTTACAAAAAGTGTGCAATAATTGTTCAAACAAAAATCAGGCAGGTGCATAAATTTGGGCACCATTGTCATTTTATTTTGATTCCAAAACTAATTATTGGAACTCCAATTGGCTTGGTAAGCTCAGTGACCCCTGACCTACATACACAGGTGAATCCTATAATGAGAAAGAGTATTTAAGGGGGTCAATTGTAAGTTTCCCTCCTCCTTTAATTTTCTCTGAAGAGTAGCAACATGGGGGTCACAAAACAACTCTCAAATGACCTGAAGACAAAGATTGTTCACCATCATGGTTTAGGGGAAGGATACAGAAAGCTGTCCCAGAGATTTAAGCTGTCTAATTCCACAGTTAGGAACATGTTGAGGAAATGGAAGACCACAGGCTCAGTTCAAGGTAAGGCTCGAAGTGGCAGACCAAGAAATATTTCGGATAGACAGAAGCGACGAATGGTGAGAACAGTCAGAGTCAACCCACAGACCAGCACCAAAGACCTACAGCATCATCTTGCAGCAGATGGAGTCACTGTGCATCGTTCAACCATTCGGCGCACTTTACACAAGGAGATGCTGTATGTGAGAGTGATGCAGAGGAAGCACAAACAGAGCCGCTTGAGGTATGCTCATGCACATTTGGACAACCCAGCTTCATTTTGGAATAAGGTGCTGTGGACTGATGAAACTAAAATTGAGTTATTTGGGCATAACAAGGGGCGTTATGCATGGAGGAAAAATAACACAGCATTCCAAGAAAAACACCTGCTACCTACAGTAAAATATGGTGGTGGTTCCATCATGCTGTGGGGCTGTGTGGCCAGTGCTGGGAGTGGGAATCTTGTCAAAGTTGAGGGACGCATGGATTCCACTCAGTATCAGCAGATTCTGGAGACCAATGTCCAGGAAGCAGTGACAAAGCTGAAGCTGCGCCAGGGCTGGATCTTTCAACAAGACAACGACCCGAAACACTGCTCAAAATCCACTAAGGCATTCATGCAGAGGAACAAGTACAACGTTCTGGAATGGCCATCTCAGTCCCCAGACCTGAATATAATTGGAAATCTGTGGTGTGAGTTAAAGAGAGCTGTCCATTGTAATAAGCGGAGACCAGAGGCGTGGAAAGGTTTGGGGCAGCCACCCGTTTAATTCGGTTTCCTGGCTGCAAAAGTCTTTGAGGCATTGTAAATAGTTGGTACAACAACAGAGTCCAAAACAGAACTGCCTGCCTAAGCAAAGGCAGTGAGCTTTATAGCACAGAGGGCGGAAATGATGTCGTCCTCTGGGGCGGAACTGGAAGTGACATCATCCTTGGGGCCGGAACCGGAAGTGACCTCATCCTTGGGGCCGGAACCGGAAGTGATGTGTCCTTCCTGGAAATGGCGGCTCCTGGTGGGATTTCCCGGGTAAGACCTGCAGAGAACTCAGAAAGAGCGTCAGTGTACCCCGCCCCCCCCGGGCAGATGTATAAGCAGTATTGTCTAAGCCCTTCAGCTGCTTCCCATGCACACGTGTGTGACACCATGCTCGGAAGCCATCAAACCTGAATGAACTAGAGATGTTTTGTAAAGAGGAATGGTCCAAAATACCTTCAACCACAATCCAGACTCTCATTGGAACCTACAGGAAGCGTTTAGAGGCTGTAATTTCTGCAAAAGGCGGATCTACTAAATATTGATTTCATTTCTTTTTTGTGGTGCCCAAATTTATGCACCTGCCTGATTTTGTTTGAACAATTATTGCACACTTTCTGTAAATCCAATACACTTCATTTTACTTCTCAAATATCACTGTGTGTGTCTCCTATATGATATATTTAACTGACATTTTTTATCGTAACAGCCAACGATTTATACAGGAAAATAGTGACTATTAACAAAAAATGTGGGCACCCCTGTACTACACCTTGAATGCTATTTCTCAGATCCTTCTATCACCACCATTTTGAGAGCCTTCATTGGTGCCACTTCCCATGTTGCTAGGGATGTGGCTTCTATTTGTCATGGTCAGGGCTGATGTTTGGAGTCTTATAGCCTTTTCCTATTATATTCCTATTATTAGTATGTGTTGTGAATTTCCCCTTGGGATTAATAAAGTATCTATCTATCTATCTATCTATCTATCTATCTATCTATCTATCTATCTATCTATCTATCTATCTATCTATCTGTTATGGAAGCCATTCTGCGTACTGTTGTTAGAGTCATGTCCTGTGTTTCTAGGGACGTGGTCTCTGGGGTGGTGACCTTGCATTCATCAGCAGACGGGATATGAGGTCAGCATTGGCACTTAGCTTTATCCGATCTGCAGATAAATCCTTCAAAACCTTTTTTATATTCTCTTTGTGCCTTCCCTGGTTTTTGACTTCTGCCTGAATTTTGACTGTGATTTTTACCTCTTGTCTTTGTTTCAGTTGCTTTGTATTATTTATTCGTTTTTGCCTTTCGCACGCATCTCTATGGTTAACTCAAGAAATGAGTTACCTATTTTCCTGTCAGGTGTCACACGTTTTTACATAGTGACTGTAATTCCACCACTGCTCCTGGGGTTGGCGCTGTGTCCGAATGCCTCTCTCTCACTCTCTCTTCCTCCCTCTACAGACCGGTTGATTGACAACTAGATCACCTCTGATGTCACTCCCAGTGTTCGTCCACATGGACCTGCCTCTCCCTCTCAGAAGTGCTCAAAACCTGAAGCTCCGCCATCTTGGGAGAGTTGAACTTGTGTCTGTAGAGACAATTCCACAATATATGTGTGTGTTTTTTTTTTTTAATCTTGCTGCCTCCAAATATACGCGGCCACCCTCCTGGCACCTTTTATCTTTGTCCTCTCTTTCCATTACACAGGACATGATGGTCGTGATCCTCGGGTAATCTGTACGACGGGATAAAATGTTGGCTGGGGTTTCCTTTCATTATCCTGGCAGTTCTCAACCTGTGGGGCACAAAGTAACAAAAAAGGGGGCGCGAAGATGTGAAAAAAAGAAAACAAGAATCGAAAATATGAAAAATACATCTATTGAAACCAAAACAAATGAACTTAAACTACATTCTAATACTAGAAAAGTAAATATAGAGATAGATAAATGTCGATAAAAGTTAAGTAGGTATAATAAAACTTGTAGCGGTGTATCGGCAGCAAAAAATATAGGAATAAATTTTATTAGGGTTTCATAAAAACGTTAGGGGGGTGCCATTAACTCTGGTCGCAAATACTTAAAGGTTGAGAAACGCTGCGTTATCCCATTTGTGAATACAAAACTCCTGAATTACTTTTTAAAAGTATTTAGAAGAAACCTTTTGTTATTAAGCTGCTTGCGAGTTTCATTTGGTTTGATATTTTTGGACACCAGGGGGCGCTCCTGCTCCCCAAACACCCAACACAAGCAGCAGGCTCAGATACAAGCTAAAAGGCACAAAGAGTCTTATTGTGGGAAACTCTTTCCCAGGCGTTTCCCCCCACAGCCACAAGTACAATTAAGCACAGTAGTACAGTAGTATACCTCTTTTCTCCCTTCTGTCTCTGTCACTCTTTCCCTGCCTTCTCCACTACTCCTTGCAAGTTTTGTCCACCAGACTCTGGCTCAGGCAGCTCCTTTTATCTTACATCTGGGAGTACTTCTGATCTTCTGTACATGTGGTCTGAAAGCAATTCCTGGCAAGACAAAAACCCCATGAAATAGGACTCCCCAGTCCCCGCAGCACCCATGGCACCCAGCAGGACTGAGTTGAAGAACTCCATGTCCCATGCTGCCCTGGGGGAATCTGAGGCAACGCTGCAATCCAGGGGGGGCTACCAGTTAGAGCTCCAGGGGAGATACTACCCTATGCACACTCTCTCCCCCCAAACCTTGCATCTCATGGGTGTCCCAGCCAGGCAAGGCTACTGGCCGCCCCTTACGCCTGCTTTTTGACTGTGATTCGTGTCTCTTGTTAGGATTTGGTAGCTTTTATTTGGTTTGGTTTCATTTTTTATGTGCTTCTCCCGTTTTAGCTCAGTAAATAAGTCATCTGTATGTTAATTGACATGACACACCCAGACTCCAATATGGTAGCATCCATATAGAAAACAAGACGGCACTGTTGAGGATTGTTGTGATGGTGGGGGTCGACTCCATGCTACCGGAACCTTCTGGGACCTTCTTGAAATCGCCACCGAGGGTACCATTACAGTGATGAGCCAGGCAGATGAGGACACATGCATCCAGACAAGGGGTATGTGCAAAAAGTGGTCAGTGCTTTTATTAACGAACACATAACTCCAGTTCTTAAATCCTTACGCTGGCTCCCGGTTAAGTTTAGGGCAGATTTCAAAATCCTCTTTTTAACATATAAAGCATTAAATGGCCGAGGTCCAGCTTACTTGTCTGAACTTATCATGACTTACAAACCTGAGCACACATTAAGATCTCAAGATGCCGGTCTGCTTATGATTCCAAGAATTAATAAATTAACAGTGGGGGTCGAGCCTTTAGTTACAGGACCCCTAAACTGTGGAGTGGTCTGCCTGCTACTATAAGAGATGCCCCTTCGGTCTCAGCCTTTAAATCCCGGCTGAAGACCCAATACTTCAGTTTAGCACACCCTGACTAGAGCTGCTGATTAACTGTACAGACTGCATCTCTGTTGTTAGACATTAGCACTAAAACATAAGTAACCTGATAGTTAGAATTGGATACTAACCCTCACCTATTCTGTTTCTGTTCTCGGTACTCAAATGTGGCACTTGGTGCCACGGCCCACCTGCCAAGTTGTTTTGCCTGCCGAAGGTAAAGTCATCCCTGATGGAGGATCGCAGGAATTGTGGGAAAGAGGGGTCCTTGCATCAGATTAGTGCTATTTCAGGCTTGGAATGGCCATATGGGAGGAGGCAGCTTGATGGCTGAGGTCTCCAGGACTCCAAACAAATCCAAATCATATTATGTGATATCATCTACTGTTAAATTCTGGTCCGTACTTCTAAAAGTTTTATTTTTATACTGTATTGAGGATTTGTTCTGTTCTGTGTATTGTATTGTATTGTATTGACCCCCTTTTATGACACCCACTTCATGCCCAACCTACCTGGAAAGGGGTCTCTCTCTGAACTGCCTTTCCCAAGATTTCTTCTATTTTTTCCCTACAAGGTTTTTTTCAGGAGTTTTTCCTTGTCTTCTCAGAGAGTCAAGGCTGGGGGTCTGTCAAGAGGCAGGGCCTGTTAAAGTCCATTGCGGCACTTCATGTGTGATTTTGGGCTATACAAAAATAAATTGTATTGTATTAAAATCACTCAAAATAAAGCAGAGTTCCAAAGTGTCGTGCAAGCTTCCATAAATAAATCCATAAAAACAAGTGCATCCGTGAAGATTAAAGTCCAATAAATAATCCATACAAACGAGGTTAAAACACGGCAGGTTTCTTCTCTTTAAAAATCACAGTCCCTGGTGCTTCTCTTTAAAACAGACGTCTATCTGGCTTATCCTATTCGCAGGGTGGATAGACGTCAACCAACCGGTGCAGACTTCCTTCAGTCCTGCTTGTGTCCCCGGTGCCCACCCAATGATGATCCACGGGTGCACCGCCGAGTCTCCACTCCCTTTGACTTCCGCTGCCATCTACGGCTTTATGGTGAGTCCTCTGGACTATTGTGGTTGGTCCTGCTCCCTGGCTGCTCAGCAGGAGCAACAGTCAAGCCCCCTCTTAAGTGCCAGCCACATGTTGCTCTCCCGGGCTCCATCCCCGTACACCTGCTTCCTTTCGTCTCGCACCGGCTTCTTCACAATTCTGCCCTTTTCTTCGTCCTTTCCTTTAACCTCCACGCCTCTTTTCGCTTTTGTGTCTTTGTTCCTTTCTGTCCCATGCAAGCTTCTTTTAACTCTGCTGCCTAACTGGTTGCAGGTTTCATGGAGTAATTTCCTTTTGCGGCCCCATTGAGACTCCTGGCTGATCCACCCTCCTGTGTACTTGAAGTGCGTCACGATCAGCCTGCATCTGACACTTGCGGACCTTTGCACCCGATTGAAATACTACACCTTGTGACAGATAGGGGGCACTGTCGTCCACTTGAACCCTCAGATCAGACGCCAGACACCCGATAAAAGTCCAAATGTTGACTTTATTATTACAAATAAGTGCACAAAGCAGAACGTACATTAAGATTCTTAAATAAACAATTCTCAATAATAAATCCTCCACACCTCCCAGCAGCTCAGTCACCTTTCCTCCCAACTCGGCCCCCTGCTGGGATCTCCCACAGTCCTTTTATACTGCTTGACCCGGAAGTGTTTCTGTCCCTCAGTCCATGTGACTATTTTAACACTTCCGGGTCGGGTAAAGCTCCTTTCCTTCAGCCCAGAAGTACGTCATTTCCTCTGTCCCCTCGACTGGGAAGTACTTCCGGGCTATAAGGCAAATAGAAGTCCCCGGGCCTCCCTGCAGCGTCCCCTGGCGGTCCCCACGTTATCCAGCAGATAATGTCCATGATGCCCTGCTGGAATTCGGGGAACCTCCATGTTGCAGGGCGGCTTGGGGGTATTGGCCAGGAGAAGCTGCCGGCCATATTCCACAACCTGTACAGGGATGCGATTATTTACTTCAAAAGTCACCCTGTGCCACGGACTACTCATCACAAACTTTTAACAACATTAAAGTCACGATAAAGAAAAGGATTAATACAACAACTAGGTTCCTTCACCTATAGAAATCCTAAAAACCGTATTGTGACACACATACACAGTACAGCCTAGATGGATAGCAGCTCTTCTCATCGAAGGCCAGACACCCAGTGTATTTAGCGCTCAGGTGGGAGCTGTTCTTGTGTTACTCAGTGGCCTGGTCAGTCATTCTAGCAGGACCTTTGGCTGCAATGGCTACGGATGAACCTACACCATTGATTTTTCCTGGTGTTTACGACTTTTTCACACTTTCCTGTGGTATTTGTGGGCCAGTGGGGCGTCAAACAGATTGCGGCCTCTGGCTCCTGTACCAGTCTCATCCAAGTCCTACTTTTCTTTCCGATTCTTCCATTAGTCAGCGTTTTACAGCTTCGACCTCAAACACCCCCCTTTCTCACCAGTCACGTGGAAAGCCAAGCAGCCCAGCACATCATATAATTGAGTAATTGGTAGTCCAAGTATAATTAGCTTTAAACCTTTCTAGGCTTTTCTACTACATCCTTTTATCAATATTGTATTGTGTTTTGTGGCGGACGGCTGGAAGGACTGAGAGAGAGACAATACCTCCCCTGGGCCACGAGAGGGCAGCCGCCCGGGTCTGCATGGGGACCACAGGATCAGAGCTTAGATGCTCATCCCTGTTGGGGTCCGTGGCCACCGCCAGAGGGTGCCCGCAGGATTATGGAGCCCGGGACTGCAGCACTTCAGCCACAACCAGAAGAGATTCCAGGCACACCCAGAGTGCTTCCGGGTGCTCATGTGGCACTTCCACCACACCAGGAAGTGCTGTCAGAAGATCATCAGGAAGCACCTGGAGCACATCCGAGGGTGTTATAGAAGGGGACCGCCTGACTCCATTAGAGGAGCTGGAGTCAGGAGGGAGAAGACAGAGCTTGTGTGTGGAGGAGTGAAGGTGGCAGAAAGAGAAGAAGAGAGAGAAAAAGAGACTGAGCTTGGCTGGTTTGAGCATTGCGTGTGGAGGAGAATGTTACTAAACGCGTGTGTTTTGGACATTGGGCGTCTGTCTTTCTGTCGTACCACAGTTTCTAATCCACATATGCTCAAGATATAAGATACTGTGGTGGACGGGCGACGGGCCCTAACCCTGCTATAATATATTGGTAGGACCACGGGAGGGAGGGTGCATAGGGCATTATATCGGAACACTAGATGGCAGCACCCCCCTTGGTTTCTGCAGCACTACGGATTCCCTCAGGGCTTCATGGGAGATGGAGTCCTGGTACTCAGACCTGTTGGGTCCCACGGGTGCTGCCTGGACACCTCACCCGGGAAAGTGCTTCCATACCACGCTAACAGGCTACTGGAAGTACTCCCAGGTGTCACGTAAAAGAAGCCTGCAGAGCCCCGAGTCAGGATGGAGAAGACAATGCCTACTGGGAGGAGTGGAGGCAGAGAGAGGTGCTGAAGAAAAAAGAGAGAAGCAAGTGCTGTGGGCTGTTTTATTATTGTGCTGTGTTGGCTGTGGTGGGAAGCGCGTGTGAGGAAAGAGTTTCCCAAAACCAAATAAAAGCCTGTGTCCGTCTGTGCCGTGTTTGGAGAGCTGGAGTGCACCCTTCAGGCCACAACACGTAATCATTCACAGTCCATCATAGTCCATCCCCATATCAGTGCTCATTGGTTGTCTGCTCTCGCATACACAGAGCCCACCCTAAGACTTAAAACAAAATCAAACCTGCAAATGCCCCCAACTCGCTAAATGATGCAATGATGAGGGCGGCACGGTGGTGCAGTGGGTAGCGCTGCTGACTCGCAGTTAGGAGACCTGGGTTTGTTTCCCGGGTCCTCCCTGCGTGGAGTTTGCATGTTCTCCCTGTGTCTGCGTGGGTTTCCTCCCACAGTCCAAAGACATGCAGGTTAGGTGCATTGACGATCCTAAATTGTGCTTGGTGTGTGTGTGTGCCCTGTGGTGGGCTGGCGCCCTGCCTGGGGTTTGTTTCCTGCCTTGCGCCCTGTGTTGGCTGGGATGGGCTCCAGCAGACCCCCGTGACCCTGTAGTTAGGATAGAGCGGGTTGGATAATGGATGAAATGAAATGATGGAAGTTGTGCAACATGATATGGGCTTTAGATAAATCTAAAATGCCCGGTGTTAAACAGATAGACATCAAAGACACTAACAGGGCTAACAGCTCATTAAATGCCACTGAGCCTTTCATCTTCTAGGGTGGGCTGTCCTTTAAGTGTCGACAAACCGGGTCCAGATCTTGCCATTTCTTCTCTTCTCTTCATTTTCCGATTCTTTTGATGTCCTTCATCCTTTTTCCAGGCCACTTTGGCTGGTGCACTTCATACTCTCTTTTGGGGTCACTTCTAAACGTTCACAGCTCGCAGGCCTGGAGTCTCCATGTTCTTCTTATTGCCTTGTGGTTGACGAGGTACTGCGTTACAAACAGCAGGCTTTCTAGTTTCTCCTACCTGAAACACACTGGCCACTCATCTTGTGTGTCTGCGAGTGACCGCAAACTCACCCTCTGAGTTCTGACCTTGGACTTGGGCTGAATGATCAGTTTTGTAGTATTCATTTTTTTATTGTCTAATTCACAGTCTGTACACGACTCGTCTTCTTATGGCTTTTGTAAAAGTCCAACAACCTGAAAATGAATCAGACACGCAACACTGCACGCAACATGGTGCGGCCTCTCCCATGCGCAGCGCACGACAATGAAGAAAATAAATCTTTGCCTGTCCTGCCGTAACATCAAGCAGGCAGCAAGACGCGCGGCAGATGACAAGAAAGAACATCCATCGTGCCACAAGATCAGAAAGTGAGTGGCTGACAGAATGGCTGCTTATGTGCATCGATCAAATGCAGGCACAGGAAAGCCACACTGCTGGTCTATAAAACGTAAAGATCGCATAGAAGAGGAGAGCACATCGATTACATAACCTGATATGCAGAGCAGGAGGGGACACCGCCGAGCAGCAGCTGACAAGCCAATTTGCAGCCTCAGTGTTGATTGATGCGCACGTCCCCTCCTAGGATCATGACCTTGGCATGGTGGAGGGGCTTATGCAGCCCTCTTGATCTGTAAGGCGGTTCAATCAGGAATCTTCAGTTCCTGTTTTGGGTCCACTTGGCGAATTAGTCTGGAAGGAATTTCTACACAAAGAACAAAATCAAATTTGATCCACTCTTGATAGTTGTAGTTAAAACAAAGATTGAACAAAGATATCGGTATCCACACCTGGAGCTGGCAGTGGTGTAGCTGGGTGGGGACATCTGTCCCCGGGCGTAGCATCCAGGGGGCGCCAAATTGATGTTACGAAATTTTAGAATGAAATGTTTTCCATTTTCAAATGCACTAAAAATTAAATAAAAAACATTCGCATACTCAGTCCATCACTCCATCAGTACGAGGATATGTTTTTCCTGTGTTGTTTTGTCTCTTTCTGATTTCGAAGCACGTATTAGTTCTGTACACCCAACAGACAAGAATGTATCCCCTCCAATACTCTAACATGCTTGACTCCCACCCAGAAACATTTTGGACGTTATTAGACGGGTCGTGCGACTGACATGAGGCGTTAATGCAGGGGTGTCAAACTCTAGTCCTGGTGGGCCGCAGTGACTCTTTTCCTAATCAGTGACCAGTTTTCACTGCTAATTAACTCCTTTTCCATTCCATTTTAATCGCCCTGTTTTTAAGAATTGATTCTTTTCTTCATTACATGACAGCCAAACAGAAATGAGATGTGAAACGAGCCGACAGATGACCAGCTAAACTGGGGCTTCAGACTCCAACCAATCTCTTAATGAGAAGCCGATTCTTGCTGTTAATTAAACCCGTTATTAACTTTCATGGCTTATTCCTGCTCTCATTCTACCACAGCAGATTTTCTGTTTTTTTTTTCTAAGTCCACCGTCAAAATGTTTGGGTGACCTGAGCAGACCAACATGACTGAGACCTTCACCTTTCTTTATTTTCAGGTTAGCTGGTCACGTGGCGGCTCGTTTTGTGTCTCATTATTGTTTGGCTGCTAATTAAGGAAAAAGAGACAACTAAGGGGTCCGAGTCACGTCAATTAACGTCACGCCACGTCACGAAGGCAAAAGTAGTTAAATAGCATTGAAAACTGGTCACTGATTAGGAAAAGGGTTAGAATGAAAACCTGCAGCCACTGCGGCCCTCCAGACCTCGAGTTCGCCACCCGTGCATTAGTGTATCATTGTCTAAGTTATTGCAAACTCCATTTCTGTGTGCCAAGTGATTTGTGTTTGTGCTTGATAGAAAATTGATTGGGCTGTGGTGAAGTATTCTAGTAGATGGCTGCAGAAGTCTAGACGTTTCCCCATCATATTTTGGTACGAATAAATTGTAAGTAATGCAGTTTTTATAAATATATCATTATTTTGCATTATAATTCACTATATACTTTCTTTAAAATCATTTTTAAATGCGGAAAACAAATTTATTCTTACAAAAACTAATGACGGATTTAGATTTTAAAGAACACAAGACGCCGTTATCATTTTTGGAGACTTATATGAAATTTTTTTCTTAAAATACTATTATTTTAAATACATTTTAAAAAATTTTCTTTCCCTTCCCCATTGCATTTTGGCAAACAGGAGGGGGCGCGAAATCTTCAGTTGTCCCCCGGGCGCTACGCCTCTGGGAGCTGGGCATGGGGTGCAGTGCCCTGGAGAGCAAAGTATGAGTGGGTTGGTCAGCACAGGCCTTAAGAACTCGAGGACTGACTTCACCTGGTCCCGTGGCTCTTTCTATGTGTAGCTTCCTCAGTTGTCTCCTTACTTGGTCTTCTGTTCTGCACAGTCCATATTGATGGTCAGAGGTGGTCTCATCACTGCCCACTCCAGTTGATGCAGTACGAGTTGTACTGTATACAGCATTTGCAAAGTCTGAAAGGTGACAAGTACTGCTCCCCTCAGTTATACATGCTGGATGCATCAGTGCCTGTAGATTTGCCTGATTCAAGTGAGCATGGACGTGTGCACCACCATGTCCTATAGTGGAGACACATGGGATCTGGGTAGGCACTGGGTAGGCACTGACTCTAAACTGGTTGAAGGAGTTAGAAAAGTAACTCTACAGTCATAGGGTTGATTATTTGGGGGTGGGTGGAGGCAGAATATGGGACAGAGGTGGCAGGAAAACAACCTCTCCCTGAATACAGTGTGACAGATAGGGGGTGCTGTCGCCCCCTTGAACCTTCAGATCAGATGTCAGACACCAGATAAAAGTCCAAATTATTAATTTATTCATACAATAATGTGCACAAAGCACCTCCACCTCCACTATACTTAATAATAAACTCAATACTCAATAATGCAATGCGCAATAATCAAATCCTCCACTCCCTTCCTCCCAACTCAGCTGTACCCTGGGCTCTCCCACAGTCCTTTTTAAAGTCCTTGACCCAGAAGTGCATCTGATCCCCCCCAGTCCATGTGATTCTTAGCACTTCCGGGTCAGATCAAAACTCCTCTTTTCTTTAGCCCGGAAGTATATCATCTCTTCCGTTCCCGTGATTGTGAATTACTTCCGGGCTATATGAAAGTACAAATCCCTGGGCCTCCCTGCAGTGTCCCCTGGTGGCCCCCACGGTATCCAGCAGGGCTGTGAAGAAAAACTCAAGGAACCTCCATGTTGCAGGGAGGGCTCCACCTGGCGGCCTGGGAGTATTGGCTGGGATGAACGGCCGGCCTTATACCACAACAGATAAAACCAAGGATGTGATTATCGACCCAAGGAAGAGGAAGCTGCAGCACACTCCCATTTACATCGGTGAGGCTCAGGAGAGGGTGGAGAGGGTGGAGAGTGGAAAAATCTTCAAAATTCCTTGGAACCCACATCAGCGAGGACCTGACTTGGCCTTACAACACACAACAACTCATTAACCGAGCACACAAAAGACTGTTCTTTCTGAGGAAGTTGAAAGTAGGGTGAAATGACACCTTTTATTGGCTAACTAAATAGATTACAAATGCAAGGGGCCTTATCTGCCTCGAAAGCTTCCATTTCTAATCTATTTACTTAGCCGATAAATGGCGTCATTTCACCCTCCTTTCTCCTGTATCAATCTATGGCTAACACGGAACAACACTCTACTGCTATGAGATAGTTGAAGAAATTTGGCATGCCAACCAAAATTCTCACCAATTTCTACAGGGGTAGAATAGAGAGTCAAATCTCCTGCTCTATTATTGTATGGCGGTAACTGCTCCTCGCACTCCAGCGTATAATTAAAAGTGCACAGCACATCTCTGGAGCAACCTTCTCCTCCCTACAGGAAATCAACACTAGTAGGGTCATCAGGAGGGCGTGCAACATACAGTAGAGTCTCGCTTATCCAACCTTCGCTTATCCAACATTCTGTATTATCTGACGACCCAAACAAACAAAAAACGCATCAATCGGCAACAAGAACTGCAAGTTGAGAGCGTAAGTGTAGTCTATTTTTGGTTGCTAATTTGATTTTTCTGTTTTGTTGTAAAACACGATTACAGTGGATTATGTGGCCAGTCCTCTCTGGCATGTGTGTGTGTGTGTGTGTCTGTCTGTGTCTCTCTCGTGTGTGTGTGTGTGTGTGTCTGTCTGTGTCTCTCTCGTGTGTGTGTGTCTGTCTGTGTCTCTCTCGTGCGTGTGTGTGTGTGCGTGTCTGTCTGTGTCTCTCGCGTGCGTGTGTGTGTGTGTCTGTCTGTGTCTCTCTCGTGTGTGTGTGTGTGTGTGTCTGTCTGTGTCTCTCTCGTGTGTGTGTGTGTGTGTCTGTCTGTGTCTCTCTCGTGTGTGTGTGTGTCTGTCTGTGTCTCTCTGTGTGTGTGTGTGTCTGTCTGTGTCTCTCTCGTGTGTGTGTGTGTGTGTGTCTGTCTGTGTCTCTCTCTCGTGTGTGTGTGTGTGTGTGTGCGCTTGCCTGTGTCTCTCTCGTGCGTGTGTGTGTCTGTCTGTGTCTCTCTCGGTGTGTGTGTGTCTGTCTGTGTCTCTCTCGTGCGTGTGTGTGTGTGTGTGTGTCTGTCTGTGTCTCTCGTGTGTGTGTGTGTGTGTCTCTCTCGTGTGTGTGTGTGTGTGTGTCTGTCTGTGTCTCTCGTCGTGTGTGTGTGTGTGTCTGTCTGTGTCTCTCTCTGTGTGTGTGTGTCTGTGTCTGTGTCTGTGTGTGTGTATGTGTGTTTGTCTCTGTGTGTGTGTCGTGTGTGTGTGTGTGTGTGTGTCTGTGTGTCTCTGTGTGTGTGTGTGTGTGTCTGTGTCTCTCTCGTGTGTGTGTGTGTGTGTCTGTGTCTGTCTCGTGTGTGTGTGTGTGTCTGTCTGTGTCTCTCTCGCGTGTGTGTGTGTGTGTCTGTCTGTGTCTCTCTCGTGTGTGTGTGTGTGTCTGTCTGTGTCTCTCTCGTGTGTGTGTGTGTGTGTCTGTCTGTGTCTCTCTGTGTGTGTGTGTGTGTGTCTGTGTGTCTCTCGTGTGTGTGTGTGTCTCTGTGTGTGTGTGTGTGTGTCTCTCTGTGTGTGTGTCGTGTGTGTGTGTGTGTGTCTGTCTGTGTCTCTCTCGTGTGTGTGTGTCTGTCTGTGTCTCTCGTGTGTGTGTGTGTGTGTGTGTCTGTGTCTCTCGTGTGTGTGTGTGTGTCTGTCTGTGTGTCTCTCGTGTGTGTGTGTGTGTGTGTCTGTGTCTCTCTCTGTGCGTGTGTGTGTGTGTGTCTGTGTGTCTCGTGTGTGTCTGTGTGTGTGTGTGTGTGTGTGTCTGTGTGTCTGTGTGTGTGTGTGTGTCTGTCTGTGTCTGTCTCTGTGTGTGTGTGTGTGTGTGTGTGTGTATGTGTCTGTGTCTCTCTGTGTGTGTGTGTGTGTGTCTGTCTGTGTCTCTCGTGTGTGTGTGTGTGTGTCTGTCTGTGTCTCTCTCTCTCGTGTGTGTGTGCGTGCGCTTGTCTGTGTCTCTCTTGTGCTCTCTCTCTCTTGCTGCACTGGGAATGCACAGGGAGAGACTGAACGCTTGCGGAAATCATCGGGGCGCACAAACCAAAAGGGCAACTGGCTCGTTCGTATACCTAGTGTGTGGTCGTGAACAGATGCAAAAGTTTGGCAAACTTTTTGGTCATAACCCGATCTGTACGTGTCCAGAGACGTTCGTGAACCGAGGTTCCACTGTATTAGGTTCGTAAGGTGTAAATTTATAATATAGTTTGACGTTTAACAGGCTTTTTCTTAACACCTCCCATTATCCGACATTTTCACTTATCCGACATTCTGCCGGCCCGTTTATGTCGGATAAGCGAGACTCTACTGTGATTAAAGACAACACTCATCGCCAACACGCGCTTTTCACGCTGCTTCCCTCAGGGAGGCGCTGCAGGAGTGTGAAATCGCGCACCACGAGACTGACGCAATGCTAAAAGTTAAAGTCAATCCAAACCACAACTCATAGCCTCTTAAATGGTACTGAGTGCTGCGGTACGCCATCAGGCACTGTGCACCTTGTTTTGTAATCTTAATGTAATTGCTATTTGTTTTTATACTTCTTTTGTATATGAAGGTGAGAATGCAAAGTAAGTAAGAATATCATTACACGTGTGTTTTACTGTATATATGACAATACACTTCTTGTATCTTGTATGAGTAAGCGTCCGTGTGTAAGTATGACTGTTGGCTGTTGTATAGGATTGGTTTCGGTCCTGAGCTCAAAGCTTCTGGGACAAGCAGTTATCTGTGGACTAAGGTGGCTCAGAAAATGAATGGATGAACCATATTAGGATTAGACTTTTCTTTAATTAGCTGTACTACACAAAGTGTGAAGGGGCAGGAATAAACCGAACAAGAAAGGAGAAGCCTGAAATGATGTGTCACAGTTGACATCTGTGGCATTGGACAACTTCAACTCTTTGGAGACATCATTGGCTCTTGTATACATCTGACATCTTCTCAGAGCTGTCAGCCTTCTGGAGACATCAGGTGCTGTGCTTTAATAGGCCCTGCTAGTTGGGAGCAAGTTGATGGACCACATCTTCACAGGCAGTTACTCAGTCAGCATGCCCTCCTGACAGTGAGCTATAAAGTCAGAGAGCAGAAAGATGAAGTAAGTCGGCCGGCAGCACCTAATGAGTACAAACATGCAGACGAGACCAGGTATGAAGGTGTAAAACTTCTGCAGTTTCAGCAAATACACTGAGAGCCGACTGGAGGTCAAGGGAGGCAAAGCATAAGGAAAAGTAACATCTGGGGCCGCTTGGAGGAGAGGAATCAGGAGGGCAATCTGTGGGCCGAGATGCCAAATTTAGATTCTGGAGTTAAAACCTGCAGCCACTGTGGCCCTCCAGGATCGGAGTATCTAGTAGTATTTACACACTTGGTACAGTGTTACGTTTACAGGTTTGACTTAAATAATGTGGAATGTCAGCTAATCGGGGTGCCAATAATTGGGATTCTACTGTACTAGCAGATATACATTGTACATGTCTGTTACATGAGGGTGCTTTTTTGGTGTGTTTGTCATTGGTGCTATTGCATCATCATCAACTGTTCTGAGAACACATGGCAATGAACTTGAACGAGAACTTGACTTGCACTTCTCTGGGCCAGCCTTCCTGCCCTGATTGAGTCTTACACCAAGAATAATAGGGAGCCTGACAGCTTGTCGATTTACTATTCCTAAACCAGTGTCTGCTTAGCTTGCGATGCGGCTTTCCTTTGTGCTTCACTGGCTACATCATTCCTGGGACGAGGCCCACCACTGACCTAGCATAGGGTGATTTTGAAAATAAGAGGGACAGGGCCATCGACACTTGATTCAGGCTTCCTTTCGGCTGCTGATACTCAGAAGTGCAAGCCTTTCAATACCCTTTGGAGGTCTTCCCTGTTTTTATTTTTTTTTTACATCTGAAGGAAGTTTGGCACTGAACGAGTTATCAAACACATGCATCTCCTCTCAGGAAAGAACAGGTTAATCTCTGCACTCAGCAATCGGTAAGCACAAGCTCATATGATGCTATAAATCCTGCACTTTGGGAAGAAGAGGGACGCTTCACGCCTGGACAAACTGGTGAGGAAGGCAGAAGGCAGGCTCTGTTGTAGGCACGGAGCTGGACAGTTTGACATCCGTGGCAGAGCGACGGGCGCTGAGCAGGCTCCTGCCAATCATGGAGAATCCACTGCATCCACTGAACAGGATCTCTCCAGACAGAGAAGCAGCTTCAGAGACAGACTGAGGAGACCCCACACTATGAGACTCTTCAATCCCACCCGGGGGGTAAACGTTAACATACAAAGTTATTGTCTGATATACCTGCGTCACATTCCCCACCTTGCATATTTTAACTTGCACTGCGCTTTTATTGCTCTTTAGTTAATGTTGTGTTTATCAGTATGCTGCTGCTGGAGTATGTGAATTTCCCCTTGGGATTAATAAAGTATCTATCTATCTATCTATCTATCTATCTATCTATCTATCTATCTATCTATCTATCTATCTATCTATCTATCTATCTATCTATCTATCTATCTATCTATCTATATAGTGCCTTTCCTATCTATCTATCTATCTATCTATCTATCTATCTATCTATCTATCTATCTATCTATCTATCTATCTATCATATCTATCTATCTATCTATCTATCTATCTATCTATCTATCTATCTATCTATCTATCTATCTATCTATCTATCTAATGTAATTGTCGGGATCTGGCTGGAGTTCATTCTTGTTTTTTTCTGCTTTTCCTTCCTTTAGCTTTTCTGATTGTTTCATCCCCTTTTCATATTTGTCTCATGCTTTTTATCAATATTTGTGAATGTATACAATGTTTAAATTTAGTTAATTACCTTTGGTACCTTTGGCGGGGCCACTTAAGGAGAGACTACCGTCCCACTCTGACAGCTGCTTTTTGGCGTTCAGCTGCCCTCCTAGGGTCCCTCTTTCTGGTAGTGCGTATTCTTGAATTGCTTCTTTTAGTTGTTGGCAGAAGTTGGACACATTTTCCATTTATGTTTAAGGTGTTGCAATTGGAAACAGGCAAATACTTGTTTGGTGCTTTATATTCATTAACAATTCCCACCACTGTGCACAGATCTGTTTTTACTTTGACATTAAGGAGACTTTTTCTGTTGATCAGTGTCAGAAAAGACAAAAAATCCACTGTGAATTAATGTATAACAATAGAACTGAATAATTTGTATAGTCACTGTATATTCTGTGAGCCACTAGGGGGCGTACCACTACCCTAACATAGACACAGACAGGCAGGAGACCAGTTTTGCCACACTCCACATGTTTATTTACAGTTTACCAGTCCACAATACCAGTAAACACAACGCAACACACCAACACCATTCAGTCCCTTCTTGCACCAGTCCTTCTCCCTCCACTCCTCTTCAGGCTTTGTCCTCTCCTCCCAACTCTGGCCAGTCATGGAGTGAGGCGGCCCCTTAGATGGACTCCAGGTGCCTAACGAGCTTCTTCTGGCCACACTTCTGGGTGACCAAATAAGGCCCTGGAAAGGTCCATGTGCCCCCTGGGGGTGGCCACGGCTTCCAACAGGGTTAAGCCCCCATACTCATAACCCGTGACCCCACTGGAAATCAAGGGGGCTCCCCTCTATCAACCCAGGGAAGAAACTGTCCCGACAATCCTCTTTCTGCTGGTCCTTCAACACTCTGGGCGTCTTGGCCTGGGCAAGCCATCCGCCACAATTCCTATCCAAGCCATTTATGTAAATTATATCAAAAGTGTGAATGAGCATAAGCCCCCCTAATTCAGGGTGTTGTTAAGAAATATAATGTTTTGCTTTTATAAGGTAGAAGTACAAAATTGACCAGAAGAGTTCCATCAGATATTTGAAATATTCAAATGTGTGCTTCAATTTCAATGGTTAAAGTTTAAATATTCTTGATTGTAATAGAAATCTTTCATATTTCATCCTCTGCTAGAGGTCCATAGAAGGATTAAAAATGACATCATATTCATAACCACGGACCTTAAAATAGTCTAAAACAATACCCCACATGCCTATCTTTGAAATTGAATATTTTAACCTTCTGGCAGTGGCTCTTAAAGACCACCAATAGAGAATCAACGATCATATTTGTGATCAGCAACATCACAACAGCATACAACGACACTCCACATGCCTGAAGTGATTTTTAATCCTCTATTTGTCATACTGTAGACCCCTGCGAACTCGCAGTTCAGGGTTCGCAGATTTTTCCTTAGAACCTAACTATTAATTGTTAGTGGAAAACGCAAATATCCTCCGCAATTTTTTTTTTCGTGGCAATACTGGGCTATCGAGAGAACAGGAGGCAACCGCTGAGGGAAACGTGGTTTGGAATGGTGAAAGTAGCCAATCCGAGAGCGTTATTCATTTCTCCTTGCTGCTGATTGACAGTTGCCCTGTGATGCGTATCCAGCTGAGTGTCCTCGTGTTTTCCATTTTGTTATACTTAAACACACAAGATGTCGCCGAAACGCCCTGCGCCTTCTAAGGCTTCTGGCTCTGAGCCTAAATGCCAGAAGAAGTTTAAAACACTCCAGGAGAAGGTTGAACTACTGGATCTGCTCCAGGAACTAAAAAGTTATGCTGCAGTAGCGCGCCACTACGACATTAATGAAAGCACTGAATACGCTACATAAAGAAGAACAAGGCAGCGATCCGGAGTACCGTAACTGTAAGTTTCTGTGATAGTGCCAAAAAGGTTACGACCGTAAGGAATAAAAATATCGTCAGGATGGAATCTGCTTTGGCCGGGGACCGGACCACGTGTCTGCCTAGGGGGTTGCCAACCGGGATCCTGAGTTGTTTCGTCATGTAGTGAGTGCGGCAACGCATTGTGCCAGTGCATGCTGCCCAACTTGCCTCCACTTGAGAACCCCTGTGTTTATGGTATGTTTATTTATATATATATCCATCCATTTTCTAACCCGCTGAATCCGAACACAGGGTCACGGGGGTCTGCTGGAGCCAATCCCAGCCAACACAGGGCACAAGGCAGGAACCAATCCCGGGCAGGGTGTCAACCCACCGCAGGACACACCCACACACCAAGCACACACTAGGGCCAATTTAGAACCGCCAATCCACCTAACCTGCATGTCTTTGGACTGTGGGAGGAAACCGGAGCGTCCGGAGGAAACCCACGTAGACACGGGAGAACATGCAAACTCCACGCAGGGAGGACCCGGGAAGCGAACCCGGGTCTCCTAACTGCGAGGCAGCAACGCTACCACTGCACCACCGTGCCGCCCATATATATATATATATATATATATTTATTTATAATGGAAGGACCACTTGCACTGTTTGAATCTTGCATGGATTTGAATAAAAGCACTAGCATTACTTTGCAGTATCTCTTCTTGTTAGGTGCCCTCATTGCCCAGCTCATCTCAGACATTAATAATAATAATACATTTCATTTATTTGTAGATGCCTTTCTAAACACTCAAGGACACCGAACAATAGACAAAACACAGATTATAAACCACTATATAGGCCAGTAAGCTTAACAAGCATCACAGGAAAATTAATGGAAGGAATTATTAAGGATAAGATTGAGCAACACATGGCAAGGACAGGAGTCATTCTGAACAGCCAGCATGGAGTCAGAAGAGGGAGGTCGTGTTTTACTAACATGTTGGAATTCTATGAGGAGGCAATAAAAGGATACGATCAAAGTGGAGCTTATGATATTATTTATCTGAGGTTTTAGAAAGCATTTGATGAGGTGCCACATGAGAGGTTGGGCATCAAACTGAAAGAAGTGGGAGTTCAGGGTGATGTTTTTAGATGGGTGCAGAATTGGCTCAGACACAGGAAGCAGAGGGTGATGGTGCGAGGAAACTCATCAGGACTGGTCGATGTTATGAGTGGTGACCAGCAGGGGGCAGTGCTAGAGCTGCTGCTATTTTTAATATATATAAATGATTTAGATAGGAATATAAGTAACAAGCTGGTTAAGTTTGCAGATGATACCAAGACAGGTGGATTAGCAGATAATTTGGAATCCGTTATATCATTACAGAAGGACTTGGATAGCATACAGGCTTGGGCAGATTTGTGGCAGATTAAATTTAATGTCAGTAAATGTAAAGTATTACACATAGGAAGTAAAAATATTAGGTTTGAATACACAATGGGCGGTCGGAAAATCGAGAGTCCACCTTATGAGAAGGATTTAGGAGTCAAAATGGACTCTAAGCTATCGACTTCCAGACAGTGTTCAGAAGCCATTAAGAAGGCTAACAGAATGTCAGGTTATATAGCGCCTTGATCTGTGGAGTACAAGTCACAGGAGGTTCTGCTCAAGTCTTTATAACACACTGGTGAGGCCTCATCTGGAGTCTTGTGTGCAGTTTTGGTCTCCAGGCTACAAAAAAGACATAACAGCACAAGAGAAGGTCCAGAGAAGAGCGACTAGGCTGATTCAGGGCTACAGGGGTTCAATTATGAGGAAAGATTAAAAGAGCTGAGTCTTTACAGTTTAAGCAAAAGAAGATTAAGAGACGATCTGATTGAAGTGTTTAAAATTATGAAGGGAATTAGTCCAGTGGATCGAGACGGTTATTTTAAAATGAGTTCATCAAGAACACGGGGACACAGTTGGAAACTTGTGAAGGGTAAATTTCACACAAACATTAGGAAGTTTTTCTTTACACAAAGAATGACAGACACTTAGAATAAGCGACCAAGTAGTGTGGTAGACAGTAAGACGTTAGGGACTTTCAAAACTCGACTTGATGTTTTCTTGGAAGAAGTAAGTGGATAGGATTGGCGAGCTTTGTTGGGCTGAATGGCCTGCTCTCGTCTAGAGTGTTCTAATGTTCTAAACAAAAGTAAAATACAGAAGTTAAAATCAGACAGAGCAATTGTAATCAAAAAGAAAAAGCAGTCTTAAACAAATGAGTTTTAAGTTTAGATTTGAAAAGTGAAAATGATTCAATATTTCTAAGCTCAGGTGGAAGTGAGTTCCAACGCTGGGGAGCAGAGCATTCAGTTAGTGGTAAGACGGACGAAGGGGACAGTCAAGTGGATGGAGGAAGAGGATCTAAGGGTACGGGAGGGAATGGCATCAAGGAGGAGGTCAGACAGACATGGAGGGGAAAGGTTGTGGAGAGCCTTAAAAGTTAACAGAAGAATTTTGAATTGAATTGGATCTGAACTGGAAGCCAATGAAGCAGCTTCAAAATGGGAGTGATATGGTGAATAGAGGGGGGTTCTAGTAATGATGCGGGCAGCTGAATTCTGGACCAGCTGAAGCTTATAAAGAGATATGCCAGAAAGACCAAAGAAAAGGGAATTGCAATAATCCAGACGAGAAGTGACAAGGCTATGAACAAGGATAGCAGTGGTGTGGGGAGTGAGGGAGGGCGAATACGATTAACGTTACGCAGGTGGAAATATGCAGACCAGGAGATGTTACTGATGTGGGACTGAAAGGATAAAGGACTGTCAAGGATGACACCCAGACTCTTAACCTGTGGGGAAGGGGAGGCAGAGGAATTATCAATAACAAATGAAAAATGATCAGTTTTGGATAATGTTGATTTTGTACCAATGAGGAGAACCTCAGTTTTGTCACTTATTTAATCTAAGAAAATGTGAAGAAAACCAGGATTTGATTTCTGCTATGCAGTCAGTAAGTGAGGAGGGTGGAAAGGAAGCAGTAGGTTTGCTTGTGAGATAGAGCTGGGTGTCATCAGCATAACACTGGAAGATAATGTTACCAGGTTCAAGGAGTGATGGCAGCATCAGCTAACCCGGTCCTTCACAGGGGAACCCTAGAAAGCTCTAGATATCAAGACGAGTTGAACAGTAGATGTGATGGTTTTCCCATTCTGATGTGTCAGGAGGCACTGAACAAAAAAAAATGAAGTGATTTCAAAGCATACGTAATTCTTATGAACACAAAAATGGCAGCAGCCCAGCACTGACCCCTGAGGTTCAGCACGGGTAACATCACCTAATTCTGATATGGTTTCCCTCCCCATAATCTTTCGCTTCCTGTACTTGTACATCCAGTGCCCTGAATTGTCACATCTTTTAGTATGATTTAATACATGTGGTGCCACCTGCTGGATTATGGTGGGCAGGTGCTCTCTACTGAGTGATCTTGAGGGGTAAGGAGAAGAAGAGATGAAGGAAGTCACTGAATGACAATGACTGACGGCACAAGAATGATTTTGCCCCACCAGTATTGATGTAAATAAACTTAAAGGCTTGTCTCATGCCGGGGCAAATCTGTGAGCCCCCCAAAATTTTATATACGTAGCTATTTATCAGACGATTTGAATAATGCAAAGCAGTAAACACATCATGGCAGAGGAACTGAGGATGAGAGGCCGCTGCCAGACGATGAATTGCAGGAGGGCACCAGAGAGTAAAACGAGACAAAGCAGGAGAGATAAGAAGAGACAAAGGCGGGTAGCGCACTTCATCGCTGGGGGACACGAGGCAGACATGACATTTTAATAGCTTCCAGTGGTGTGGCCTTCGACCCTCCAGGTGCCGTGGACTGGAGCAGGGGCGGCCACAGTGAAAGGCAAAGACTTGGCCCCGTGCAGCACCGCACACGTGTTTCCAGGGTCGGCTCTCACCCGTCACAGCAATATGTTCTCTATAAATAGATCCTTTGTTTCAGTTTCTAAGAGGCAGATGGGCAGCAAAGGATTCTATGCACTCTAAATAATGCGAAGATGACACATCAATTTGTGCCCTGATGTAATTAGACGCTGGTGTACTGTACAGACGTGGACATATTGTTGGTTTCGTTGAAAAAGTGCTGCATGGCTCGTGAAAACTGATGCAACAAAAAGCATTTGTCCTAAGAATACCTGCTTGCCATTGATATGTCATCCGGTAAAGCAAAGCAAGTGTGACAAGAGATCAAGTGCTTATTCTACAAATGGCCTGGACACACTTGTTGGTACTGCAGGAAAAGATCATAAATAATTGGATTTGGGTGATTTTTCAAACTTGTTTTTCTTGACTTTGTATCACACATGTCTCCAATTGTGCAGTCATTCATTCAGCCTATTTAAATGGAAGCACTTTGCCACCCTGCTGTTTGGTATCATTGTGTGTCTCACACTGAACACGGACCAGAGAAAGCCAAAGTGAGAGCTGTCTGAGGAGATCGGAAAGAAAATAACAGTCAAGCATTTTAAAGGCAAAAGCTAGAAGACCACCTCCAGGCAGCTTGTTGTTCCTGTAACAACAGTTGCAAATATTATTAATAAGTTTAAGGTCTATGGGCCTGAGCCAACCTCCCTGGACGCAACCACAAGCGGAAAGTCGACCCCAGAATAGGCAGAAGGACAGTGAGAATAGCCGTCAAAAAGCTAAGGGCAACTTTCAAAGAGATACAAGCTTAACTCCAAGGTCAAGGTCCATCAGTGTCTGATTGCACCAGTGGGCTCAATGGAAGAAGACTCCACTGTTGAAAGAAAAACCTAAAAAGGCCAGACTGGAATTAGCTAAAATGAATATTGATGAGCTACAATTCTTCTTGGAGAATGTCCTCAAGACAGATAAGACAAAACTGTAGCGTTTTGGCAAATCCCACCAGCTCTGTGTCCACAGACAAGAAAATCAAGCTTTCAAAAAAAAACGCAGCAGACATACTGTGAAACATAGAGGAGGCTCGCTGATGTTCTGGGGCGGCTTTGTAGAGTGCCTTGAAATCTCGACACTATCAAGACATTCTGGAGCAAAACGTACAACCCAATATCAGAAAGCTCTGTCACAGTCGCAGCTCATGGGTCCTCAAACTGGATAAGGAGCCAAAACACACAACTAAAAGCACCCAAGAATGGCTAAGAACAAAACATTGGACACATTTTGAAGTGGCCTTCTATGAGCCCTGGTTTGAATCATTTGGACATCTATGAGAAGAAGAAGAAGATTCTGTCACAGGACAGACCAGAACCACAAGGAGGGTATTAAAGAAATAACCAATTGTACCAATGGTGTCTAAAGTCTACGTCTCATAGTGGACGGCTACCATCTTGCCATTTCTGA
This sequence comes from Polypterus senegalus, assembly GCF_016835505.1. NCBI lineage: Eukaryota > Metazoa > Chordata > Cladistia > Polypteriformes > Polypteridae > Polypterus > Polypterus senegalus. The sequence continues at coordinate 22,142,699 of NC_053171.1, forward strand.
ATCTTTCCTGTCTGAAGACCTCTACTGCTCTGGACTCTCATTATATGGGAATTTGGGACTGTGGCTTCATATAAGGTCATTGGTCCCACATAAAAAGTGATCCCACACCTGACTGAATCCCCAAGAAAAGCTCACATGATCTTGTCACACACTCATGCGTAGGATACATCCAGGCAACTCTGGTATTGGTAAAGTAAGGATCATATACCAGTGGTCCCTAACAGCCTCTTTCCTTTTGCTTGCAGCCTGAATGAAGAAGCATTCTGATGTTAACAATAGCTCATCCACGGATGTCCCACCACTTCTGCCCCTGGGTCAATTAAAACTAAAGCCACCAAGAAGTTAGCGTTTTTTTCTCAGACCGGAAGCTAAAGAGCATGGAGCTTCCAGAATTCTTGAAAAAAATGCCTGAGGGAGGAGGCGTCATTTGATGAGAGCATCCACAATCACTCCATAACTTACCTGGACTTTCAGTTTCTTTAAGTTTGCCAGAATTGCTGGGCATCCATTCTTCACTATCTCTCTCATATTCTTTCATATGCTACAATGTGTAGTAAGACAAAAGACAAAGTAATTGACTGCATAAGAATTCATCCCTTCGAGTCAGTATCTAGTCAATGCATGTTCTCAGCCATGACAGCCTTGAGTCTGTGTACTCAGGTCTCTCTCTGTCTCTCTGTATCAGCGTTGCACACTCCACGCACATTTGTCTCCAGTCTGCAAAACTCCTCAAGCTCTGTCAGGCTGCATGGAGATTGTGAGTAAACAGTTTTTCTCAAGTCCAGCCACAAATTCATATTGGATTGAGACGTGAACTCTGATTTCAGGACATTCATGTAAGCCATCACAAACGTATTGTATTGTGTCAACTTCTTTCCTTTATGGTTACCAGGTAATATTCAAATTACCTTTACTTTTTGAATTGCACCTGTTTATAAATAGTATACACTGTATGTAAGAGCACAAGTGGGACTGTGCCCTGCACTGGGCCACCATCCCATCCAAGACTTTTCCCCTTCTTGATCCTGTTGCTACCAAAACAAAGGCAGTTTTAGAGAGGAGAGTGAATGGATAAGTAGAGGCTACACTTTATTGTACCCATAGCATGCTGCAGTTCTTAGATTTTTACTACATCTCTATTAAAACTGTTTTTGATCACATGCCATACTATTTAATTTGCTTAGTGGTTATCCACATTTCAATTTTTAATCAAAGCTTTTTCATGGTTCTAGCCATTGTTAAAATGATATACAGGCGGCCAAATGTGAAAGCCGTCTTGGCTGAGGAGGGCGGAATCCATGAGACTCCACTCATATGTCCATTGGGGTGATGGGTCTGGAAGAGGTCTGACAGATTTAATCAATAACATTAAGGGGCCGGGGAGTAAAGCAGTTAAAGGCTGATGGTCTGCAACTGTCTGTGACTGTGGACAGCACAAAACCAGATGTGAGATATCAATCCGACTGGTCATTTGAAATGCAGCCAACTGGACCAGTTTAAAAAGATAATGCTACTCTTAGGTTTGCCGAGATCCATGTTTTTGGAAGTGGAATGAAGAGAGAGAGAGAGAGAGAGAGGTTAGGAATTTGCTATTTAATATAGTGCCTGTCACTAGATGGCAGCACAGGCACATGTAAGTAAATGGACCTTACCACAGCCACTCTTCACCATTTTCATAAAGATTTGATCCATAAACACAAAAGAATTAAAAACCACTAGAAAAGGGTGACAATTGAGTCTGATTAAAATGAGTGACCGATATGTCTGCATATCTCCAAAAGGGGCTTCAGCATCTATGAGCTGAGGACTTGTTGGGATCTTCTAGTACCTTCCAAAGGCCTCTAGGACATTCAGAAGTGACTGGGATTCAGAGATGAGTTGACACGTTTCATCTGGAAGATCCACACATTAGTTTGACACCTAACAATTTCTACTCTTTTCTCTTTTTGCACTTGAATCTAAACTTTCATTCTTAAGGCCATATCACATTGCACAACATTCCCAGCAATTTTCAGTCATTGTTTTCATTTACATAACCTTTAGCGAGTTAGTGGTGTGCTCCCATGAATGCTAGTCGTGTAATGTGACATCACCAGTGACTCCGTCTAACCAGTCCAAGACTCTCTGAAATAAAATTAAACATTTGATTTTGTCTTTGGTCGTAGGGTCAACTCTGTGTCCATGAGGTCTGGCATCAATGAATGCTCATTCAGAGGTTCGATGCACAGAATGCGTTGACAAGAAATAAGAAGCATGGGGGCTTTGGACCCCAGAAACAGAAGAGAAGCTCGTCTGTCTGATGTCTCATGTTTTATGGACCATGACAAAATGAAAAAGGCAGAGGTTGTGGCACTACTTGACATACCAGTTAACCCTTTGTACAGCACTAACCCCCTCGGGCATAATGCTATTGGCTGTAACAAAAATGGGTAAGTAAACGGCAGGTCACATTAGACAACTTTTCCAACCATTTAAAGTCATAGCCTTCATTTACATAATCTTAGAAAGCTGGAGACAGTTGGTGGCGTTGCATAATATGACATCCCCAGTGGCACAGTCTAACCAGTGTGTGATTCCCTGATGTAATATTTGAATATGCAACGGTAAGTCAATAATCATCTGCACTTTTGTAATAATTTTGTTTGGGTTGGCTGTACTGCTTTCCCCGTGCACATGCAAAAACATGGTGTGTCTGTGATCACTGTGGTAAAGTTTCGACCTTGATCAGTCAAACTCTCTTGTGGTTTTCTAGGAGAAAACATGGCAGCTGTGCCCTCTGTTTGCACTAATGAAGCACAACAAATGGTCATTTATATGGACTAGAAGTGTAACAGGGGCTGTATAAAGTCATATACAATATGGAGACAGTTTTTACTATGGCGGAGTGTTTATGAATCGATTGAGAAGTTCAAAAATGGCTGAACAAATGTTAAGCACGAAGAAGGAGTGGGATTCCCATCCACGTCCACTACTGACGACATCGAGCAAGTTAGTACCCTGATTCTGATGAAACAATAAGGATGTTGGCACACACAAAAAAGGAGTTTACCAGAAAAGAAACTCAATCTCAAATAAAAATGCAGCAGGAGAGGTAAATTATCCTAGGTGGACTTCCAGATAGCAGTAGGTGTCAGCTGTAAAAGAGGCCTGATGATTAGCTGTTAGCGACACAAGGTAACAAACCATTCCGAAAAGTCCAAATAGTCAATGACCGAATTGCAGGTGCAACAATCGTGGAAGCTGCACAATTACTTCATCTGTCCCAGCACTGCTGAATCCTTTGTAATCTTTGAAATGAAAAGTTGTTCCCCCCCAGTGATTCCAGAGGGCAGGCGTTACACATTTCCTGTCTTGCTCTTTTTTACTTGCACTCTGCTCAGAGCCTACTGCTGCCTCATATCCCCTACCTCTCCCTGCCGGAGTCTCTCTCTATGTACAGGAGACTTGATACACAAGGTCTCTGTGTACCCTGCCACCTCACTGGTACCCTTATCCCTGGCCACTTCTTGCTAGCCTAGCACCCTTTTTGTTACAAAGGAGACATCTTATGTAGTACCCAGTTTAGCCTTAAAATGTAAGACAGCCACAGAGGCTTTTAGCAGAAAGGCAATACTAAACAGTACTCAAGCTGGCTAAGGTCAAATACTAAATCAGACTGCCAAATTCAAAGAACAAAATGAAAATTAAAGCTACATCCACATTACTACGTTTTCATTTAGAAACACAATTTTTAATTCTGTACACACTAGCATGTTCACATCATTAAAAAAAAGTCAGTCAGTCAGTTTCCAACCTGCTATATCCTAACACAGGGTCACGGGGGTCTGCTGGAGCCAATCCCAGGCAGGGTGCCAACCCACTGCAGGGCACACACACAGGACAATTTAGAATTGCCAATACACCTAACCTGCATGTCTTTGGACTGTGGGAGGAAACCGGAGCACCCGGAGGAAACCCACGCAGACATGGGGAGAACATACAAACTCCACGAAGGGAGAACCTGGGAAGCGAACCGAGGTCTCCTTACTGCAAGGCAGCAGCGCTACCACTGCACCACCGTGCCACCCGTTAACAGAGGTAAATGAACCAATTTACAAAAGTAAACTGACCTTTAATGCAGCCATTCGCCTACACTGGGCAATTTCGCAGATTGGCGGAAAAATCCTTGACAGGCTGGTAACACTGCCAGCCACGGAATTAATCAGAAAACTGTAGTGACTGTAGCGCATCTGTGCAGCATTCAAACTACATTGAAACACTGAGCCATCTCTGACAGAAGTACTGTATATGGGCTCTAGAGAGTATTTTGAAGGTCTCCATTTTCAGGTGTAAAAAATTCCAGGGTGGGCAAAAAGAAAAGAAAACGTAGTAGTGTGGATCTCACCTAATCTTTGTTTCTCAACCACTATGTTGTGTCCCATTTTCTGTTGCAGGCTGCCATTGGTAGGTCAGTCAATAAGTCATTTTCTAACCAGGAACACAGTCGTGGGGGTCTATTGAGGCTTGTTGCAGCTAGCATAGGACACAAGGCATGAACAAACCCAGGGCAGGGCACCCACACCCCAACCACACACTGGGGTCAATTTAGTACCACCAATTCACCTAATCTGCATGACTGTGGGAGGTGCTCTGGAGGAAACCCATGCAGACATGGGGAGAACATGTAAAAAACATGAAGGAAGGACCCAGGACTTGAACCCTGGTGTCCTTACTGCGAGACAGCAGGTAGGTCACGAGTTCCTTTTCGTTATAATGGTAGTGGGCCGTGGTGGGTTGCCTAAGCAATTGGCATTGTAGCATGATACACTTCTGTTCCCATCTCTGACTCACTCAATTCACAAAGCAGGACACCCACCAAAATGACGATGGACTTCGATTCACCAAGGGGAAAACCCCTAAATCCACTTTGATGATCATTTTAAATTTCACCAACGGGACCTCCTCTCCCCATCTCTGACAATCACCAAGCAAGAAGAGATTTACATGTGAAAAAGTGGGTCGTGACATCAGAAAGGTTGAGAAACATTGGTTTAAGTCACTGAACAGACGCGTTTAATGAAATTGTTCAGCAAGTAGTACTTCCATTATTTTCACAAAGCTCAGGCAGACAGATGAGACACTCCCTACTTTAAATAGCTGTGGTTAACGTCACAACTGTGCACAGTTTCACAATAACCGGCACACAGAGAAGTGAAGGTGACTACAATGTCCTTAATAAAAACAGGAAGAAAAGCAAAATTGCAAGTAACACAAATTCTAAAACCATTTCTTTAATCCCGACAAATTTCACTTGGCAAATAAAGCTTCCTCCTGATGGAAAAAACAATCAAGAAAAACCTCACTGACTACGGCCAGTGTCATAAAACATTCAACCAAACAGATAAAACAGGCATAGCTATCTGAAGATGCAAGTCTGGGAAAGGAAAATACTGACGAAGGTAGCAATGACCAGAAAGGACTGGCATAAAATGTAATCATTAGAATTGCCACCAGGCTTTAGTAGACCTGGACAAGTTTATCAATGTCAAGTTTACTCATCTCCAAAATATAACTTCACTGATTTGCTTTGGCATTCGCTCCCTGGTTGTCTTTATTGTTTGTTCTGATACGTCAGCTGGGTCACTTACGAAATGGCGTTTTCAAAAGAACACAAAGGCAGATGGCTGGGCCTGAGAAAAAGTATGAAAGGAGAAGCCTGGGCTGAACCAAGATTTGTACCTGAAAATTAGAGGTGGTCTAGGGGGAACAGATTTTCCACTGTATTATCCTGGAGATGAGGGGACTATCTGTACATACAGTAGGTGGCTGCTTGTGGCACAACCCTGAGGGTATTGAGGCTATGGAATTACACATGTTCATGTATTTATTGTCTTTTTTGTTATTTTGAAGTGTTTTTAATGCCTTTTTCTAACACATTTTCTATTGAGTTCATTAAATTAGCCAGTCAGTCAGTCATTATCCAACCCGCTATATCCTAACACTGGGTCACAGGGATTTGCTGGAGCCAATCCGAGCCAGCACAGGGCGCAAGGCAGGAACCTGGGCAGGGTGCCAACCCACCACAGGGCACACACGCACACACACAGGACAATTTAGGATCGCCAATGCACCTAACCTGCATGTCTTTGGACTGTGGGAGGAATCCGGAAACCCCCACAGACATGGGGAGAACATGCAAACTCCACACAGGGAGGACCCGAGAAGCGGACTCAGGTCTCCGTACTGTGAGGCAGCAGTGCTACTAATAAATGTATTAATCCCAAGAGAAAATTTAGATCCACACAGCAGCAGAAACATAAAAGAACAGGGATTTTGGTCTCGTCCGTTGTGAGAGATGGACGTCTGAAGCGGAGCTCCATTAGCAGTGGTGTTATTTTTTCTATTATTTCTTATTATCCCGAGGTATCCTGTATTTATCCAACCCAAGGGTTCTATAACAGTATATGCAAGCTATATAAACATGGTCGGCAAGAAAGGGGCTCAGAAAGAAACGGAAAAGAAAACTAAAGCTACATCCAAGCCTATACAGGCAAGTCGAAGTTCAAGGTGCGGCCTGTCAGAGACTGACCTGGAGTTGAGAACAAAAATGGGAGTGAATGTGCAAGTGATGCAGGTCACGATAGCTCGCTGATTGGAGAAGATCATTTGAACCTGGAAAACCTACGCCTCACAAGCCAGGAACATCGGCTATAAAAGAGCCTGCCACTTCGCCTACGGTGCACGAAAGCAGAAATGATCTGTCCGAACTGAAGATGATTGCTGAGCTCAAGCAAGAGATAAACAATAATATAAAGAAAGAAATAAATAGTATGCTCAAGATAAGCGAGAACACAAGTGAGAAGCTGCGGCGGGAGCTGCAAGAGCTGCGGCAGGATAATAAAGACTCGGAGAAACGCGTATTTAATCTCTTTGAGGCGGCCTTTAAATGTATGCTGGAAAAAATTTAGGAGCACATTCAGGAAAATGTGTCTAAACTGAGCATACTTGCCGATCAGCTGGAGGATGTTAAGCAGACATTCACAACTCAAATTGAAACAGCTGACAATCTAGCATCCACCGCTGATGGAAAAGCAGCAGCTCCCAATTTCCGAATGCAAAAAACTCTGAGACAGACTTGCTGCTCTGGAAGATGGATACAGAAGGAATAATATTAGAACTGAAGGTCTATGTGAGAATCGCAAAAGTTCAAACCCAGTGAAATTCGTAGCTGAACTATTCTCCAAAATAATTGGAGAGGACTAAAATGAGACACCGAGATACACTCACCTAAAGGATTATTAGGACCACCATACTAATACAGTGTTTTACGCCCTTTCGCCTTCAGAACTGCCTTAATTCTACGTGGCATTGATTCAACAAGGTGCTGAAAGCATTCTTTAGAAATGTTGGCCCATATTGATAGGATAGCATCTTGCAGTTGATGGAGATTTATGGGATGCACATCCAGGGCACGAAGCTCCTGTTCCACCACATCCCAAAGATGCTCTATTGGGTTGAGATCTGGTGACTGTGGGGGCCATTTTAGTACAGTGAACTCATTGTCATGTTCAAGAAACCAATTTGAAATGATTCGAGCTTTGTGACATGGTGCATTATCCTGCTGGAAGTAGCCATCAGAGGATGGGTACATGGTGGTCATGAAGGGATGGACATGGTCAGAAACAATGCTCAGGTAGCCCGTGGCATTTAAACGATGCCCAATTGGCACTAAGGAGCCTAAAGTGTGCCAAGAAAACATCCCCCACACCATTACACCACCACCACCAGCCTGCACAGTGGTAACAAGGCATGATGGATCCATGTTCTCATTCTGTTTACGCCAAATTCTGACTCTACCATTTGAATGTCTCAACAGAAATCGAGTCTCATCAGACCAGGCAACATTTTTCCAGTCTTCAACTGTCCAATTTTGGTGAGCTTGTGCAAATTGTAGCCTCTTTTTCCTATTTCTAGTGGAGATGAGTGGTACCCGGTGGGGTCTTCTGCTGTTGTAGCCCATCCACCTCAAGGTTGTGCGTGTTGTGGCTTCACAAATGCTTTGCTGCATACCTCGGTTGTAACGAGTGGTTATTTCAGTCAAAGTTGCTCTTCTATCAGCTTGAATCAGTCGGCCCATTCTCCTCTGACCTCTAGCATCAACAAGGCATTTTCACCCACAGGACTGCCGCATACTGGATGTTTTTCCCTTTTCACACCATTCTTTGTAAACCCTAGAAATGGTTGTGCGTGAAAATCTCAGTAACTGAGCAGATTGTGAAATACTCAGACCGGCCCGTCTGGCACCAACAACCATGCCACGCTCAAAATTGCTTAAATCACCTTTCTTTGCCATTCTGACATTCAGTTTGGAGTTCAGGAGATTGTCTTGACCAGGACCACACCCCTAAATGCATTGAAGCAACTGCCATGTGATTGGTTGATTAGATAATTGCATTAATGAGAAATTGAACAGGTGTTCCTAATAATCCTTTAGGTGAGTGTAGGTGCAGCTTATCACATATGGCGATCTAACAACTCTAAACCTAGGACTTTTATTGTGCGCTTTGAGAAATTGCAATTTAAATTAAATGTAATTTCACTTCTCAGACAGAAACAAGAGATTATATTTGAAAATAACCTTATTCATATTTTCCCTGATTTCTCACCCTCAACAGCTGCTAAACGGGCCTCTTTTTATATTAAACAGTGTTTACGAAAAGCCTCTTGTATCCTGCCAAACTGAAAGTGGAGATTCAAGGCAAACATTACATATATACCAGTAGGGAGGAAGCAGATAAAGAGTTAAGAAAGCTGATCCTGACACTTTCCTGAAATACGACCGTGAGTCACACCCTGTCATGGCATCATAAAGAAGATATCACCGGCTGTCTAATCTGTTTGCAATGGCACTGGTACCGTAATTATACATTCTTTTCTCTTCTCGGTCACTATCTGTTTTTGTTTTAATTACAGTTATACACGTTTATGTATGTATGTATGGGTGGAAGAAATTAAATTAGTAACGCTTTTTTTTCTTCTTTTCTTTTCTTTATTTTTTTTTATTATTCTAAAGGAGACTGTTAAACATCATACCCTTGGTTTATTGTTGTTGTTATTATTGCACTAGGGTTTACTATGCTCATCCAGGGCCACTGTTTAACACCATTCCCTGGGTTTACTATCTTAACATTTCAAGAATGTTGAAGATTTTCTTTTCTTTTTTTGTTATGCTTATAGTATTTAGACTGTATTGGCAATAGATATCTCAATTTTAATTCACATACACCGCTGCTGAGGGCTTGTTTTGTTTTGGACGTGCTCTGTCTCTAGGTATGTCAGAGGACTGGGACTTTGTGAAGTGGGGTCCAGCCTCACGTGGGGAGGCAAAGTGAGGGGACTAGGGAGGGGGAGAAAGAGAGCAAGCTATCTCTAATCTATCTTTTTAATCCTTATAATTTTAATCACCAACGTAACAATAGACTGCATGACAATGACCCCTGAGAAAATTGGAAATTAGGGTCAAAGCTGTCTCACTTTTGGTTAAGACTACAAGATGATATCAAAAACTCAGAATCAATGTCTCCATGATAGGATAGTTAACTCTGTAAGCTGTAATGTTAAAGGCCTGAATCATAAATTAAAAAGAAAGAAAGTATTCTCTCACCTAACAAGTCTAAACGCTAAAACAGTATTTTTACAGGAGACCCACATATTAAGCAAGGATCAATTCCGGCTACAAAAAGATTGAACTGGCCAAATGTTCCATTCCAGCTTTACAAAAAAAACTAGAGGTGTGGGAATTCTTATACATAGAACAGTCTCATTTCTAGTATCAGATGTTGTATCTGATCCTGAAGGGAGATAAATGATTGTTATGGGTAATTTATTTAATTGTAAAGTGATTTTGATAAATGTTTATGCACCCAATGTGGATGATAGGGAATTCATCCAAAATATATTTGCATCCATTCCCAATGTGAACACTCATAAAATTATAATGGCTGGGGATTTTAATTGTGTTTTAAATCCACTCTTAGATAGGGCTCCTGTCACGGGGCGATGACATTTAACACTGCAAAGACAATTACACAATTTGTAACTGACCACAACTTATCAGACCCCAGGAAATTTCTAAACCCAAATTCAAGAATATATTCCTTCTACTCACCAGTGCATCATTACTACTCAAGAATTGATTATTTTTTTGTAGATAACCATTTCTTGCCTATGATTAAATCCTGCAAGTACGATGCTATTGTTATTTCTGACCATGCCCTTCTGATCTTGGAGATAAAATCATTATGCCCCACATACTCATCTCGCAGATGGCTTCTTAGCCCACTTTTATTAGCAGACGGGAACGTTACAGAATTTATATCAAAACAAATCAGTTTTTTTCTAGAGACAAATATATCCTCAGAGGTCTCTGCAGGAATACTCTGGGAAACCCTAAAGGCCTTCTTAAGAGGACAGATTATGTAATATCTTTCCCACAGAAATGAATTGGAAACCAAGCAGGTATCAAAGCTAACCAACGAAATTACTAGAATAGATCAAGAACATGCCAGGTGTCCAAGCGAGGCTCTTCATAGGAAAAGGCAGGCTCTGCATTCAGAACTCAACCTCTTGACAACAAAAGAAACTGAACAACTCATTTTTAAATCAAGACATCATTACTATGAACATGGAGAGAAAGCTAATAAGCTTTTAGCTCAACAAATCCACAAGCAAGAAGTTCTCAATGCAATCCCAGCAATTACCAACACAAATTGAGACATAATCATTGACCATAAAAATACAATGCACACATTTAGAGACTACTATAAATTCTTATATTCTACTGAGAAGACAAGACACAATCTAATGCATTTCTGGATGCATTAGAGATACCACAAATAGATACTCTTAGTGCAGAGGAATTGGATAAACCGTTGGCACTATAAGAATTTTATTAGATGCTATAAAGTCACTTCAGAGTGGGAAAGCAGCAGGCCCCAATGGCTACCCTGTTGAATTTTATAAGAAGTTCTCCACTTAGCTAGCTCCCCTCCTATTAGCAACATTCAGAGAAGTGGGAACAATACAATTCTACCTTAAACTTTTCGTCAAGCATTAATCACTGTCTTTCCTAAGCAAAATAAGGACGTATTACAATGTGCATCATACAGACCAATTTCACTTCTGAATTATGATGTTAAGATACTCTCCAAAGTCCTAGCTAGAAGGATAGAGAAAGTGCTGCTTTCAGTAATATCACAAAATCAAACTGGATTTATTAAAGGCCAACATTTAGCGTCCAATCTTCGACGCCTGTTTAATGTAATATATGTTTAATGTAATATAATAAAACTTGCAAAGTCAAACATCACAGAGTTTTTATTATCCTTGGATGCAGAAAAAGCATTTGATATGATTGAATGGAACTACTTTTTCACTACATTGGAGAAATTTGGGTTTGGCCCGAATATTTGTGCATGGATCAAACTACTGTATACCATTCCAGAAGCTTCAGTTTGTATTAACAACATTAATTCAGGCTACTTTAAACTAGAATGTGGTACCAGACAAGGATGCCCCTTGTCAGCACTACTTTTTGCAATCGCCATTGAGCCATTGGCAGTTCACTGTCGAAATGCTTATCAGATAAAGGGGATTATCAGAGAAGAACTTGAACAGAAAATTCCTCTCTATGCAGATGATATGGTACTGTATATATCAGGCCCACAAAATATTGTGCATGCAGTCCTAACAGCACTAACAGAATTTCAAAAGATTTCTGCTCTCAGAATTAATTTGACTAAAAGTGTGTTCTTTCCAGTGAATTCTCAAGCACACAATATTAGATTGGACACCTTCCTTTTTATCATCACAGATCAGTTTAAATATCTAGGGGTAAACATCACAAGTAAACATAAAGCTCATTATCAACAAAATTTCAGTGTCTGTATGGAAAAAATCAAGCAAGACTTGCGTAGATGGTCAACCCTTCATCTCACTTTAGCTGGAAGAATTAACATTGTTAAGATGAATATTCTCCCTAAGCTTCTCTTTTTATTTCAAAATATTCCAATATACATCAATATATTAAGAAATTAGATTCAACCATAACCACATTTATTTGGAATTCAAAATATCCACATATCAAAAGAGCGACCTTACAAAGGCCAAAGACAGAAGGTGGCATGGCTTTACCTAACTTTCAATTTTACTACTGGGCAGCAAACATACAAAATATAAAAACCTGGACATTGACACAAACAGATAATCATATACAGGCTTGGTCTGCAATAGAAATAAAACCCTGCAGTTCCTCTTTATATTCCTTGCTTTGCGCCCCAATCAATGCAAACTATCGTCAATATACCAATAACCCAATAGTGCTTCACTCACTGAGAATATGGAACCAATATAGGAAGCATTTTAAGATACAGAATCTTGTATTGGTGGCACCTCTGCACGAGAACCTTCTTTTTCAACCCTCGCAAACATATGCAGTTTTTAATGTCTGGAAAACATTTGGAATTAAATCACTTAGAGATCTGTACACAGATAACGTCTTTGCATCCTACGAACAATTACCATCTAAATTTAACTTTCCAGCAACACATTTCTTTTAATATCTTCACATTAGAAACTTTGTTAAACAGAACCTGCCCAATTTTCCTCACCTCCCACCTCCCTCTATGTTGGAAAATATATTGATCAGTTTCAAGGAGTTAGATAGCATCTCTGCAATTTATAAAACCATTTTACAGTCCCTCCCTTTCAAAGATCCAAAGAGGACAATGGAAAAAGGATCTCTCCCTCAGCATCTCAGAAAAGGAGTGGAAGGTAGCAATGCAGAGAATTCACTCGAGCTCCATATGTGCAAAGCATATAATTATCCATCCATCCATCCAGTTTCTAACCCGCTGAATCCGAATACAGGGTCACGGGGGTCTGCTGGAGCCAATCCCAGCCAACACAGGGCACAAGGCAGGAACCAATCCTGGGCAGGGTACCACCCCACCGCAGAGCATACAATTATTCAACTCAAAATTATATATCGACCACATCTGTCTCGCTTAAAATTGTCCAAAGATCCAACCTACGAACGCTGCAGTCAAGTTCCAGCCTCACTGGGTCACATGTTTTGGGCCTGCACCAAATTATCATCATTCTGGCCCAACATTTTTAAATGCCTTTCAGACAGCCTTGGTGTCACAATCCCTCCTAACTCATTAACCATTGTGTTTGGTGTACTCCCAGATGGGCTTAAAGTGGAGAAGGACAAACAAACTGTAATTGCCTTTACTACACTACTGGCACGCAGACTTATCTTGCTCAATTGGAAGAATCTTAACTCTCCCCTTTTAAGTCAGTGGGTAACTGATGTTATATAGTATTTGGAATTGGAAAAAAATCAAATTCTCACTTAGAGGATCTGTGCAGACATTTTTCAAAACCTGACAGGATCTAATCAATAACATTTTAGAATAAGCTTTTAAAGCACCAAGGGAGTAGATTCTCTCCCTATTCTTTAATTTTCTTCTCCATTCATCTATATTCACTTATTAATTTATCTATTTACTTATTTTTACTAGGTTCAACTTTTATTCTGCTGCTCATGCTCTCTTTTTCAGGGGTGGGGGTTGATTTGTTTTCAATTCTATTCTTGTAAAATCTATCTATTTGTATGGGATATTGTGTGATTTCAATAAAATCAATAAAATGAAAAACAAAACATAAAAGAACAGATACAGACTCACAGAACAAACAATACAATAAATTGATAAATAAATATTGTATATTTGTACCTAAATAACAAATTAAAGAGAATAAAATACTTAGTCTGGAAGAAGTACTGATTTTCCTGATAGGAGAGGGCAGAAAAGACCCCCAGAGGTGTTTGTTAACACACCATGGAGGAATGAACCTGTGGCTAAAAGTGCTCCTAGAGGGGATGACCCTATAAACCAATGTCCAAGTAAGTTCTCTAACTTAGACTGTGTTCCCTCTAGTGGATGGAAGTCTTGCTACCTCTGCCGCTACCTCATTGCCCTCCCACTTATTACAAAGAGATGTTCAAGCATTCCTTTCATTAGCTGGGTCTCTTGCTGTCCATCATTACAGGGATTTCTCCAGCCTGCTGCTATCCATCTCTTATGCTGGTGTCCCTGCTTTTCCACCTATGGGACATGCAGCACAATTACACAGTGTAATTTCCCCTGTCACTATCACCAAAGCCTCTATTCTTCCACACTAGAATAGATTTAAAGTCCAACGATAAGGGGGGACACAAACAATTATGAAATTGTTACAAAAATATAAAATTTACAGCAATTCCCTTTTAGTCACTTTCAAAATACTGTCTTTGAGATACAACACAAATGTTCCAGTGCTTCTCCAAATTCCTGGAAACATTTCTTGTACTCATCTTTTGTTAGCATGTCAAGAGCACCCTTGATTTCTTCCATGGAAGGAAATCTTCTTCCCTTCGGTTTTAAATTTTAATTTAGGGAACACAAGGGAAGTCACAGAGAGCAACATCTGGTGAATATGGGTAGGTGCAAAGCAGCAACCACAGGTTTTTTGTAAAAAATCTTTGAAAACTAGGTTTGTGTGGGTGCATTGACACGGTACAAAATGTGGTTTTGGGTCATTCAGTCAGTCATTTTCTAACCCGCTTATTCCTGAGCAGGGCCGCAGGGTGGGGTTGTTGTAGTCCATCCCAGCCAACACAGGGTTCAAGGCAGGAACAATACCCTGGACAGGGCACCAGTCCATCACAGGGCGAACACACACATACACACACTGGGGTGAATTTAGTGTAACTAATTCACCTAACCTGCACGTCTTTGGACTGTGGAAGGAAACCATGCAGGCAAAAGGAGAACATGCAAACTAAACACAGGGAGGAAATGGGATGCGTACCCTGGTCTCCTTACTGTGAGTCAGTAGTGCTAACACTGTGCAACTCTGATTTTGGGTGGCACCGATGCATCAGCAGTTCAATGTATTGTCTTTGATTAAAAGACTGTCCAAGGGGAACAACCCCTTTAATGAACAAGTCAATCTGTGTCCAAAAACACAATAACTATTGTTTCTTGAAAATCTGCCATAGTGGCTTAGAGAAAAAAATCGCCTAATTCATGTGCTCAATTTTAGAATAAAAGTCAGAAATATGCACTCTGAAGTCAGCATGATGCCATTTGGCGGACTGATTAAACAGAATGTAGTCATGTAATTACCTAGTGGAAAATTTGAGAAATACACCCTACTTGCGTCCTACTGACTGATAGGAATTTTTGGTCCCCTCGTATGTATTATTTATTTATTAAATATTTTCTCCAATTGTTCCAGACCCCTTTTTTTTAGAAGCTGAAGAGGGGATGAATTAGTAGCCTAATATTGGGACAAGAACCTTGCTT